>NC_092158.1:17964611-18134611 GCF_045791955.1 Oncorhynchus clarkii lewisi | reverse complement strand
AGTGATTCAAAAGGAGACAGACTCAGGCCTAGAACATCACAGCCTCTGTGATCTGGACCTGAGCTCAGGATGTTACAGTAGACTGTTCAGAATGGACCTGAACTCTGGATATTACAGTAGACTGTTCAGGATGGACCTGAGCTCTGGATATTACAGTAGACTGTTCAGGATGGACCTGAACTCTGGATATTACAGTAGACTGTTCAGGATGGACCTGAACTCTGGATGTTACAGTAGACTGTTCAGGATGGACCTGAACTCTGGATGTTACAGTAGACTGTTCAGGATGAACCTGAACTCTGGATATTACAGTAGACTGTTCAGGATGGACCTGAACTCTGGATGTTACAGTAGACTGTTCAGGATGGACCTGAACTCCGGATGTTACAGTAGACTGTTCAGGATGGACCTGAGCTCTGGATATTACAGTAGACTGTTCAGGATGAACCTGAACTCTGGATGTTACAGTAGACTGTTCAGGATGGACCTGAACTCTGGATGTTACAGTAGACTGTTCAGGATGGACCTGAACTCTGGATGTTACAGTAGATAACATGAAGATGGCGCCAAAGAACATGCCTGACATTTTAATTCTCCTAACCAATTGTGCTATTTTGTTAGTCTTTTTGCATTTTGGGTAACTTGTTTTTTAACTTATTTTGTACATAATGTTGCTGCTACCATCTCTTATGACCTAAAATAACTTCTGGACATCATAACAGTGATTACTCACCGCTGAACGATGATACGGATAATATAGACCTGGCAGGATTTTCAATGCAACGAAAGGACAGAGAAGCTACGTCTGGTAAGACAAGAGGCCTTATCAACAAGCAACAAGTGTCTATTTGTCAGTAACAGCTGGTGCGCAATGTCTAATACTAAAGAAGTCTTGAGGTATTGCTCGCCTGAGGTAGAGTACCTTATGATAAGCTGTAGACCACACTATCTACCAAGAGAGTTCTCCTAGTGGCCGGGGACTTTAATGCAGGCAAACTTAAATCCATTTTTACACATTTCTACCAGCATGTCACATGTGCAACCAGAGGGGGAAAAAGACCACCTAGACCACCTTTATTCCACACACGGGAGATGCATACAAAGCTCTCCCTTGCCCTCCATTTGGCAAATCTGATCATAATTCCTATCCTCCTGATTCCTGCTTACAAACAAAAACTAAAACAGAAAGTACCAGTGACTCGCTCAATACGGAAGTGGTCAGATGACGCGGATGCTACACTATAGGACTGTTTTGCTAGCACAGACTGGAATATGTTCCGGGATTCATCCAATGGCATTGAAGAGTACACCACCTCAGTCATCGGCTTTGTCAATAAGTGCATCGACGACGTTGTCCCCACAGTGACCGTACATACATATCCCAACCAGAAGCCATGGATTACAGGAAACATCTGCATCGAGCTAAAAGCTAGAGCTGTCGCTTTCAAGGAGTGGGAGACTAATCCGGACGCTTATAAGAAATCCTGCTATGCCCTCAGACGAACCATTAAACAAGCAAAGCATCAATACAGGATTAAGATTGAATCCTACTACACCGGCTCTGACGCTCGTCGGATGTGGCAGGGCTTGAAAACTATTACTACAAAGGGAAACCCAGATGCGAGCTGCCCAGTGACGCAAGCTTATCAGACAAGCTAAATGCATTTATGCTTGCATTCGAGACTAGCAACACTGAAGCATGCACAAGAGCACCAGCTGTTCTGGATGACTGTGTGATAACACTCTCGGTAGCGGATGTGAACAAAACCTTTAAACAGGTCCACATTCACAAAGCTGCGGAGCCAGAAGGATTACCAGGACTTGTACTCAAAGCATGCACGGACCAACTGTCAAGTGTCTTCACTGACATTTTCGACCTCTCCCTGAGCGAAGGTTACCTGCCTAAATGATTACTGTCCGATAGCACCCACGGCGGTAGCCATGAAGTTCTTTGAAGGCTAGTCATGGCTCACATCAACAGCATCCTCCCAGACACCCTAGACCTACTCCAATTCGCATACCACCCCAACAGATGCACAGATGACGCAATCTCAATCACACTCCACACTGCCCTTTCCCACCTGGACAAAAGGAACACCTACGTAGCCTCGTTATTGTTATTCTTATTGCGTTACTTTTTATTATTATTTTTTACTTCAGTCTATTTGGTAAATATTTTCTTTACTCTTCTTGAACTGCACTGTTGGTTAAGGGCTTGTAAGTAAGCATTTCACGGTGAGGTCTACACTTGTTGTATTTGGTGCACGTGACAAATAAAGTTTGATTTGATTTGACTGTTCAGGATGGACCTGAACTCTGGATATTACAGTAGACTGTTCAGACTGGCTGGCTGATTGGGTTAACCAGGCTCTGCTCTGCCAATGGCTGGATAAACAGTGAATGACTGTGTGTGTGTGTGTGTGTTTATGTGTGTGTTAATGTGTTTATGTGTGTGTGTGTGTGTGTGTCCACTTGGTGGAGGACCTGTCAGCAAGCCATTTCATTTTGAGAGCGCGTCTATCCATCACCACAGCCTGGTGGTCCTGTATGACTCAATTGGTAGTGCATGGCGCTTGCAATGCAAGGATTGTGAGTTTGATTCCCAGGGCCACCCAAACATAAAATGTATGCATGACTTTAAATCACTTTGAATTGAAGTGTCTGCTAAATGGAGAGATAGAGAGAGAGAGAGATCCAACAGTTGGCTGCTGTTATGAATGAGAAGTCTGTTCTCCAATCTCTGGTTTCCTTCTTCCCTCCTAGCCAGGTTGCCAGATCTGGTTGTTCTTTAGCCAACTCGTCTGTCAGTCCTTTCTTGACATGTCTGACAAGAAAAACAGACATACACATTCAAACATCTGATACATTGACACATTAGAATTCCATTAGAACATTTATAACCATCTATACACATTTGAAATCATGATAATAAGCATTTCTAAAACAGCATTTACATTGTCTAGGGTGGGATCACTGGGGGTTGTTTGGTGTGACTTATGAAAATGAATGCATGGATCAGTGATTTGGTAGTCAAAGTGAAAGACCCATGTTGTGATTCAAGGCAGGCTCATTCAAACTCCAGTATGCAATACAACACCCTTGGCCATGGACACATAATGTTATAGGTACAGTACATGGTTTTTATGACACCCTGCAGGTGGGAAGTCATTTGGTACTGTATACTTAGGCTACAGTATGTTTTGCATGTCTTCACCCTATTCCAAACTGACCTCTGCAGTCATGAATAGGTTTTTGAAAGCCTGTACAGTGTGCCTCTGTTTTTTTTTAAATTCTAACTTGCTTTTGTTTTACGTGTGGATCGCTGTGTGTGCGTGCTAGTGCGTGTGTGTGTGTGAGACTGTGACTGTGGCACTTTAATCAGTAAAGGATTTGAATCCGTAAAAGATTTGAATCAGTAAAGGATTTGGATCAGTAAAGGATTTGAATCAGTAAAGGATTTGAATCAGTAAAGGATTTGAATCAGTAAAGGATTTAAATCAGTTTAGATCAGCAAATAACACATATATCCTGTCCTATGAATACCATTACCATGTAACAAATATGGAGAGCAGGCAAGAGATAAACATTCACAGTGAAGAGAGGATGGATGAGAGGGAGAAAAAGGGAGAAGTGGGGTGAGAAAGATAGAGAAAGAAAGACAGAGGGAGAGAGAGGAATGAAGGAGTGCAGTAGCGTTGATTAACCAGTGGGCCGTCCCTCGGACTCGATGCATCATAACAACACCGACCAATCACATCACAGCCTCGTGCGTCTCCATGGTAACTGGGCTTCCTAGCTCCAGTTTAGATGGAGACAAAGGGAGGAATGGAGAAAAAGGGGGTAGGTGAAATCGATGTCTTCTGTTTTTTTTCTTTCTCTGATGGCTGTTTTCACACCAAGCGCTCCTCTCATGCTGCCTTAGTCACCTCACAGCTGATGAGACCACAGACGAACACAACAACAATAACAACAACATCATAACCAGACTAAGGCCAGTCGTTGATGGTGATACTGTAGGGATGTCAGTGTGGCAGGCTTTCTGGCTGATGGGGCTGTCGAGAGCTGGGAGATGAGATGACCCTTCAGTCACTGTAGATTGGATCTGCTGGTTATGACAAGCTGTCTAAGTGCCATCCTGCTTCTGAAAGGTAAAACGCCTTGTTTTGAGAACACTCTTCTATATCAGCATTAGACCTGCTTTTGTTCTGGACTGTGTCAGTGTATGTGTGTGTATGTTATTGTATCTCTGATGCAGATGAAGGAGAGGATGCCTGTGTTGACTGTTGGGATGAAGCCCTGGAGTATAGCTGGTTTAGGGGAAACAGGTGGAGTGAGTGGAGTACTAGTCGTAGTGCGTAGCCATACACCATATTATCACATTCATTCTTCATCCTACAACCTCGACTTGTGAAGCTAGACTTGGAGGCTGGATGTCGGCTTCAGGTTAGCTACTGTATTGTACGTTTTACTGAACCTGAATTTGTTGAATCTGAATGTGTGTACTGTGCTCAGCAGTAGTTGTTGTTATTGTTGATTCTGTTGTTGTTGTTTATGCTGTTGTTGTTGATCCTGTTGTTGTTGTTTATGCTGTTGTTGTTGATCCTGCCACTGAAGCCTGTATTGATTGTACACTGTTAAAAACAACATATTGATAAAAGCCTGGCATGTGTGTCTGTCTGTGTGTCTGTCTGTGTGTCTGCCTGCCTGCAGGGCTTCAGGAGGGCAGCAGCCATGTGATTCGGTGGAATGGAGGCTTGTGATGGTAATCATAGAGACATCACTGGTCCCTACTGGACTGAATACCCTCCTTTAGATTCTTCATTATTTTATTAGATTTGGATGTTTAGATTTTTTGACATTATATTATGGCAGGATGATTCTGCACCCTGACTGTCATCCTAGCATGTGTCCACAGGATGGAATAATAAACTCAGAGTCTTGTGAAGTGGTGCTCTCACTACGGAAAAGCCATTCTAGTAAGCTACAATAGACACATCGTCTGAGTAGAATGGATGGGAGTTGTCCGGTACATTTAGCTGATATAACTTGCCCCCGTGTGAAAGACAAACCCCCATTCATTCAATCAATCAATCAATCAAATGTATTTATTTATATAGCCCTTTTTACATCAGCCGATTTCACAAAGTGCTATACAGAAACCCAGTCTAAAACCCCAAACAGCAAGCAATGCAGATGTAGAAGCAGGCCCCTAGGAAAGGTTTTATTGTTCAGACTGGGCAGCAGCACTCTCAGCTGGACCAAGTAGTGGACATCCCCAAAGTAATCACCAGTCTGGAGCTCTGCCACCTCAGACCCCACGGGGGGGTCAAATACAGGGAGAGGACTGGACAGACAGTTGCTGAGGGAACCAGCTGACGACAAAGTCCCTCCGACATTGGTTGGAATAGAGGATGGAATGGAACTGGCCCGGAACACACCCTGACACAATACACACACACACACACACACACACACACACACACTGGCTGTGGTGTTAGATATAATTGATGTGACCTGCTCCCTGCCAAGTTAGACCCTAGCAGTTGGAATGTGTTTGTCTCAAGCCTAAGTGCTCCAGCTAATTACTGCAGCCTGACTATAATACATCACTGCGTGGCTTTTCCTGACTCTGGTCCAGTAATATCAAATCAAATTGTATTTGCCACATGCGCCGAATACAACAAATACCGTGAAATGCTTACTTACAAGCCCTTAACCAACAATGCAGTTCAAGAAATAGTTAAGAAAATATTTAGTAAATAAACTAAAGTAAAAAATAAATAAAAAATAAACAATAAAATAACAATAACGAGGCTTTATACAGGGGGGCATCAATGTGCAGGGGTACAGGGTAGTCGAGGTAGGGGTAAAGTGATAATAAACAGCCAGTAGCAGCAGTGTACAAACAGGGGGGGGGGGGGGGCATCAATGTGCAGGGGTACAGGGTAGTCGAGGTAGGGGTAAAGTGATAATAAACAGCAAGTAGCAGCAGTGTACAAACAGGGGGGGGGGTCAATGTGCAGGGGTACAGGGTAGTTGAGGTAGGGGTAAAGTGATAATAAACAGCAAGTAGCAGCAGTGTACAAACAGGGGGGGGGTCAATGTGCAGGGGTACAGGGTAGTCGAGGTAGGGGTAAAGTGATAATAAACAGCCAGTAGCAGCAGTGTACAAACAGGGGGGGGGCATCAATGTGCAGGGGTACAGGGTAGTCGAGGTAGGGGTAAAGTGATAATAAACAGCCAGTAGCAGCAGTGTACAAACAGGGGGGGGGGGGGGGTCAATGTGCAGGGGTACAGGGTAGTCGAGGTAGGGGTAAAGTGATAATAAACAGCAAGTAGCAGCAGTGTACAAACAGGGGGGGGGGGTCAATGTGCAGGGGTACAGGGTAGTCGAGGTAGGGGTAAAGTGATAATAAACAGCAAGTAGCAGCAGTGTACAAACAGGGGGGGGGGTCAATGTGCAGGGGTACAGGGTAGTCGAGGTAGGGGTAAAGTGATAATAAACAGCCAGTAGCAGCAGTGTACAAACAGGGGGGGGGGGGGGGGTCAATGTGCAGGGGTACAGGGTAGTCGAGGTAGGGGTAAAGTGATAATAAACAGCAAGTAGCAGCAGTGTACAAACAGGGGGGGGGGGCATCAATGTGCAGGGGTACAGGGTAGTCGAGGTAGGGGTAAAGTGATAATAAACAGCCAGTAGCAGCAGTGTACAAACAGGGGGGGGGGGGGGGTCAATGTGCAGGGGTACAGGGTAGTCGAGGTAGGGGTAAAGTGATAATAAACAGCAAGTAGCAGCAGTGTACAAACAGGGGGGGGGTCAATGTGCAGGGGTACAGGGTAGTCGAGGTAGGGGTAAAGTGATAATAAACAGCCAGTAGCAGCAGTGTACAAACAGGGGGGGGGGGGGGGTCAATGTGCAGGGGTACAGGGTAGTCGAGGTAGGGGTAAAGTGATAATAAACAGCAAGTAGCAGCAGTGTACAAACAGGGGGGGGGGGGGGGATCAATGTGAAGGGGTACAGGGTAGTCGAGGTAGGGGTAAAGTGATAATAAACAGCAAGTAGCAGCAGTGTACAAACAGGGGGGGGGGGGGGGGGGGGGGTCAATGTGCAGGGGTACAGGGTAGTCGAGGTAGGGGTAAAGTGATAATAAACAGCAAGTAGCAGCAGTGTACAAACAGGGGGGGGCATCAATGTGCAGGGGTACAGGGTAGTCGAGGTAGGGGTAAAGTGATAATAAACAGCCAGTAGCAGCAGTGTACAAACAGGGGGGGGGTCAATGTGCAGGGGTACAGGGTAGTCGAGGTAGGGGTAAAGTGATAATAAACAGCAAGTAGCAGCAGTGTACAAACAGGGGGGGGGGGGGGGATCAATGTGAAGGGGTACAGGGTAGTCGAGGTAGGGGTAAAGTGATAATAAACAGCAAGTAGCAGCAGTGTACAAACAGGGGGGGGCATCAATGTGCAGGGGTACAGGGTAGTCGAGGTAGGGGTAAAGTGATAATAAACAGCCAGTAGCAGCAGTGTAAAAACAAAGGGGGTGTCAATGCAAATAGTCCGGGTGGCCATTTGATGAATTGTTCACCAGTCTTATGGCTTGGGGGTAGAAGCTGTTAAGGAGCCTTTTGGTCTTAGACTTGGGCTCTCCGGTACCGCTTGCCGTGCGGTAGCAGGGAGAACAGTCTATGACTGGATCTTTTACTTTTTTTGGGCCTTCCTCTGACACTGCCGAGTATAGAGGTCCTGGATGGCAGGAAGCTTGGCCCCAGTGATGTACTGGGCTGTACGCACTAGAGGTCGACCGATTATGATTTTTCAACGCTGAACCTGATTGTTGGAGGACCAAAAAAAAAGCTGATACCGATTAATCGGACAATTTTTTAATTTTTTTTATGTATTCATTTATTTGTAATAATGACAATTACAACAATACTGAATGAACACTTTTATTTTATATTAATATAATACATCAATCAAATCAATTTAGCCTCAAATAAATAATGAAACATGTTCAATTTGGTTTAAATAATGTAAAAACAAAGTGTTGGAGAAGAAAGTAAAAGTGCAATATGCCATGTAAAAAAGCTAACGTTTAAGTTCCTTGCTCAGAACATGAGAACATATGAAAGTTGGTGGTTCCTTTTAACATGAGTCTTCAATATTCCCAGGTAAGAAGTTTTAGGTTGAGGTTATTATAGGAATTATAGGACTATTTCTCTCTATACCATTTGTATTTCATATACCTTTGACTATTGGATGTTCTTATAGGCACTTTAGTATTGCCAGTGTAACAGTATAGCTTCCCTCCCTCCCCTACCTGGGCTCGAACCAGGAACACATTGACAACAGCCACCCTCGAAGCATCGTTACCCACCGCTCCACAAAGGCCGCGGCCCTTGCGGAGCAAGGGGAACAACTTCAAGTCTCAGAGCGAGTGACGTTTGAAACGCTATTAGCGCACCCCCACTAACTAGTTAGCCATTTCACATCGGTTACACCAGCCTAATCTCGGGAGTTGATAGGCTTGAAGTCATAAACAGCGCTGTGCTTCAAGCATTGCGAAGAGCTGCTTGCAAACGCACAAAAGTGCTGTTTGAATGAATGCTTACTAGCCTGCTGCTGCCTACCACCGCTCAGTCAGACTGCTCTATCAAATATCAAATCAGACTTAATTATAACATAATAACTCACAGAAATACGAGCCTTAGGTCATTAATATGGTCAAATCCGGAAACTATCATCACGAAAATAAAAAGTTTATTATTTAGGTGAAATACGGAACCTTTCCGTATTGTATCTATCGGGTGGCATCCCTAAGTCTAAATATTCCTGTTACATTGCACAACCTTCAATGTTATGTCATAATTACGTAAAATTCTGGCAAATTAGTTCGCAACGAGCCAGGCGGCCCAAACTGTTGCATATACCCTGACTCTGCGTGCAATGAACGCAAGAGAAGTGACACAATTTACCTAGTTTAATATTGCCTGCTAACATTAATTTCTTTAACTAAATATGCAGGTTTAAAGATATATACTTCTGTGTATTGATTTTAAGAAAGGCATTAATGTTTATGGTTAGGTACAGTCGTGCAACAATTATGATTTTTTTGCAAATGCGCTTTTGTTAAATCATCCCCCGTTTGGCGAAGTTGGCTGTCTTTGTTAGGAAGAAATCGTCTTCACAGTTCGCAGTGAGCCAGGTGGCCCAAACTGCTGCATATACCCTGACTCTGTTACACAGAATGCAAGAGAAGTGACACAATTTCCCTAGTTAAAATAATTTCATGTTAGCAGGTAATATTAACTAAATATGCAGGTTTAAAAATATATTCTTGTGTATTGATTTTAAGAAAGGCGTTGATGTTTATGGTTAGGTACACATTGGTGCAAAGACAGTGCTTTTTTTGCGAATGCGCTTGTTAAATCACCCGTTTGGCGAAGTAGGCTGTGATTCGATGAGAAATTAACAGGCACCACATCGATTAAATGCAACACAGGACAAGCTAGATAAACTAGTAATATCAACCATGTGTAGTTAACTAGTGATTATGTTAAGATTGATTGGTTTTTAGAAGATAAGTTTAATGCTAGATAGCACCTTACCTTGGCTCCTTGCTGCACTCGCATAACAGGCAGTCAGCCTGCCACGCAATCTTCTCGCGGAGTGCAATGTAATCGGCCATGATCGGTGTCCAAAAAAATGCAGATTACCGATTGTTATGAAAACTTGAAATCGGCCCTAATTAATCAGCCATTCCGATTAATCGGTCGACCTCTAGTACGCACTAC
Source organism: Oncorhynchus clarkii lewisi (assembly GCF_045791955.1). NCBI lineage: Eukaryota > Metazoa > Chordata > Actinopteri > Salmoniformes > Salmonidae > Oncorhynchus > Oncorhynchus clarkii. The sequence goes on along the minus strand of NC_092158.1, from coordinate 18,124,826 downwards.
CCTCTGTAGCACCTTACGATCAGATGCAGAGCAGTTACCATACCAGGCAATACCATGCAACCGGTCAGGATGCTCTCGATGGTGCAGCTGTAGAACTTTTTGAGAATCTGGGGACCCATGCCAAATCTTTCCAGTCTTCTGAGGTGGGAAAGGTGTTGTTGTGCCCTCTTCATGACTGTCTTGGTGTTTTTGGACCATGATAGTTTGTTGGTGATGTGGACACCAAGGAACATGAAACTCTCGACCTGCTCCAATATAGCCCCATTGATGTTAATGGGGGCCTGTTCGGCCCACCTTTTCCTGTAGTCCATGATCAGCTCTTTTGTCTTGCTCTCATTGAGGGAGAGGTTGTTGTCCTGGCACCACACTGCCAGGTCTCTGACCTCCTCTCTATAGGCTGTCTCATCGTTGTCAGTGATCAGGCCCACCGCTGTTGTGTCGTCAGCAAACTTAATGATGGTGTTGGAGTTTTGTTTAGGGTTGCAATTTTTGGGGAATATTCAGAGGTGGAAACTTTCCGTGGTAATTAACAGGAATATATGGAAATTAACGGTAATATATGCAAATTAATATTAATACCATTTAAATGTAGATGTTTTTTGTATGGGATATATTTACCATATCATATGGAGACAGAAACAAACAATGTACCTTATAATAAGTAGACATAATTGCAAATGATTAAATCCTTCCAATAGAAATGTAAAAAAACAATTTAGTTACGAATTTAACTTTAAGTAAGTGAGTTGACTCTTCACACTGAACAACAAAAGAAAGGGAATATTGAATGATCCCCAATGATCCATCGCATCTCCCAAAAATGTTTTCAACATACATCTGTAAAATGATGGTCTATAAACTAAAGCTTTGGTTGTCTTCCTCTCAGTCTTCCATGTCTTCTCCCTGGGCCTCCTCAATGTCCACCTCTTGAACATCAGACTCTGAGGCCTCATCTTCACTGTCACTTTCCAACCTTGTTGAGGATGGCTCCTTGTCAGGCTCAAAAAGCCTCAAATTTGCCCGGATGGCCACCAATTTTTCAACCCTTGTATTGGTCAGCCTGTTGCGTGCTTTGGTGTGTCTTCCCAAAAAAGGACCAGTTGCGCTCTTACGAGCCTGATGGTGGAATTTGAAGGATGATGGAGGCAACAGTGAAAAGAGCCTCAGATCCACAAAGTCCATTTCCAACAGGTGGCTGACGAGATATGTTGGCACGACTGCCATATTGCATCTCCATCCCAAAGCCCTTGCTTGGAAGTGTACTTCGCCAGACTGCCAAGAACCTTGCCCTCATCCAGGCCAAGGGGGCGAGACACTGTAGTGATGACACCATAGGCCTTGTTGATCTCTGCACCAGACAGGATGCTCTTGCCAGCATACTTGGGGTCCAACATGTACCCTGGGGCGTGTATGGGCTTCAGGCAGAAGTCTTCACACTTTTTGATGTATTTCAGAACTGCAATTTCCTCTACTTGGAGCAAAAGTGAAGTGGGCAGGGCATTATGGATTTATTCTCTCAAGCAGAGTCTGAACATCAGACAGGATGACATTGTCTCCCTCAATCCGTGCAATGGCTACTGCTATAGGTTTCAGGAGTTTCAGGCTGCTTCCCACTCTCTCTCAAAATACATCATCCAGGAGGATCCTCTTGATGGGGCTGCCCATATCGTCAGACTGTGATATGGCCATTTCTTGGAGAGACTCCTTCCCCTCCAGGAGGCTGTCAAACATGATGACAACACCACCCCAACGGGTGTTGCTGGGCAGCTTCAATGTGGTGCGGTGTGTCTATTGTCCCTTGTGTCTGTGCTCTTGTAGAATACTGGTTGAGGAGTGGAGATGTATTTAATTATTCCTTGTCCGCAAACATTCGACCACCCATCAGAGATGATTGCAATACAGTCTTCTTTCTCTATGATTTGCTTGACCTTCACTTGAACTCCGTTGAACTTTGCATCCAGCAAATGAGTAGGTAAAGCAAGTCTGTTCGGAGGGGTGTATGCTGGGTGAAGAACATTCAGAAATCTCTTCCAATACACATTGCCTGTGAGCATGAGATGAACCAGTTTCATTCTCTGACTACGTTCCTCCATTGGGTCAAAAAAACTTCTGGTCCAGCAGGACCATGAGCTGTTGCTATCGATAAGGTGTCTGATTCATCATTTTCACCTCAAATAGAAGTAGAGGGACTTTGGTCAGAGGTTTAACCTTTATTGTTGTGAGTGCTGAGGGAACTTTATGCACTTGGCCAGATGATTCTGCATCTTTGTTGCATTCTTCACATATGATTTGGCACAGTATTTGCAAATGACACAGCTTTTCCTTCTACATTAGCTGCAGTGAAATGTCTCCACACATCAGATAGTGCCCGTGGCATTTTCCTGTAAAGATTAGAAAAAAGGAGTAAAAAAAAACACAAATACAATTCCATGTACAGATAAATAGTTAAGCAGTTAGATTAAACAACTCCTTCGTAAGATAAATGATTTCAAATGAAACATGTATGTAAACAGGTGAATTAACACTCCTCAGTTAGCAGGCTCAAGCAAGCAAAAACCCACATGGTTGCAAAAACCAACTAGCAGAAAATGTTAACAAGTTAGAAATTATTTAACACACTTTTCCATAGGCTACCATACAAAAAAATAATGTATGTCATATAATATATACTCACCCCACCCAGTATCAGGGTGGCAGGTACCCTAGTGGTTAGAGCATTGGGTCAGTAATTGAAAGGCAGGTGGCTCGAATCCCTGAGCCAACAAGGTAAAAATCTGTTGTTCTGCCCCTGAACAAGTCTGTTAAACCAAGACTTTGTTTTTAACTGACTTACCTAGTTAAAGAAAGGTTAAATAAAAAATACTAATTTGTAATAAAAACTTACCAGAAAGCATGTAGTCCTTGTCTCAGACAGTGTAGTAGTGTGGGCTCAATAGCATCTCCATTAGTGTGCAAGATCTTGAGAATCAGCTGTACATGTGATTGAAGAATGCACTGTGCATGCAGAGGGTTGCAATTCCATTGGATTGGGGATAATTTAACCAAAATATGCCACAAGACCTAGAATTGAATTATGTGTATCCCACAAAAAAGGTTCACTGTTATAAGCCAATAAGCCTTTTATAAGCCTTTTTTGATTAATTTAAACAAAATGCCCCAAATTCCCGGGCTTAACTTCCCATAAAACAGTTTCGGAAAAATTCCAGACATTTACCGGAAAGTTTCCGACCCTTTGCAACCCAAGTCGTGTTTGCCACACAGTCGTGGGTGAACACCCCTGAAGGGCCCCCATGTTGAGGATCAGCGTGGCAGATGTGTTGTTGCCTACCCTTACCACCTGGGGCGGCCCGTCAGGAAGTCCAGGATCCAGTTGCAGAGGGAGGTGTTAAGTCACGGGTTCCTTAGTTTAGTGATGAGCTTTGTGGGCACTATGATGTTGAACGTTGAGCTGTAGTCAATGAACTGCATTCTCACATAGGTGTTCCTTTTGTCCAGGTTGGAAAAGGCAGTGTTGAGATCGATTGAGATTGCGTCATCTGTGGATCTGTTGGGGCGGTATGCGAATTGGAGTAGGTCTAGAGTTTCCAGGATGATGCTGTTGATGTTAGCCATGACCAGCCTTTCAAAGCACTTCATGGCTGCCGACGTGAGTACTACGGGGCGGTAATCATTTATGCAGGTAACCTTCGCTTCCTTGGGCACAGGGACTATGGTGGTCTGCTTGAAACATGTAGGTATTACAGACTCGGTCAGGGAGAGGTTGAAATGTAAGTGAAGACACTTGCAAGTCGGTCTACGCATCCTTTGAGTACACGTCCTGGTAATCCATCTGACTCTGCAGCTTTGTGAATGTTGACCTGTTTATAGGTCTTACTCACATCGGCTATGGAGAGCGTGATGACACAGTCATCCAGAACAGCTGGTGCTCTCATGCATGCTTCAGTGTTGCTTGCCTCGAAGCGAGCATAAAAGGCATTTAGCTCGTCTGGTAGGCTCCTGTCCCTGGGCAGCTCACGGTTGGGTTTCCCTTTGTAGTCCGTAATAGTTGGCAAGCCCTTCCACATCTGAAGAGCATCAGAGTCGGTGTAGTAGGATTCAATCTTAGTCCTGTATTGATGCTTTTCCTGTTTGATGGTTCGTCTGAGGGCATAGCAGGATTTCTTATAAGCGTCCAGATTAGTGTCCTCTCCTTGAAAGTGGCAGCTCTAGCCTTTAGCACACTGTGGATTTTGCCTGTATTCCATGGCTTCTGGTTGGGAAATGTACGTACAGTAACTGTGGGGACGACGTCGTCGATGCACTTATTGATGAAGCTGGTGACTGAGGTGGTATGCCATTGGATAAATCCCGGAACATATTCCAGTCTGTGCTAGCAAAACAGTCCTGTGGCGTAGCATCCGCATCATCTGACCACTTCCCTATTGCGCGAGTCATTGGTACTTTCTGCTTTAATTTTTTCTTGTAAGCAGGAATCGGGAGGATAGAATTATGGTCAGGTTTGCCAAAAGGAGGGCGAGGGAGAGGTTTCTATGTGTCTCTGTGTGTGGAGATAAGGTGGTCTAGAGTTTTTTTCCCCTGTGGTTGCACGTGTGACATGTTGGTAGAAATTAGGTAAAACAGATTTAAGTTTGCCTGCATTAAAGTCCCCGGCCACTAGGAGCGCCGCTTCTGGATGAGCATTTTCTTGTTTGCTTATCGCCTTATACAGCTCATTGAGTGCAGTCTTAGTGCCAACATCGGTTTGTGGTGTTAAATAGACAGCTACGAATAATATAGACGAGAACTCTCTTGGAAAAAGCTAGTGATAGTGTGGTCTACAGCTTATCTTGACGTACTCTACCTCAGACGAACAATACCTTGAGACTTTTTTAATATTAGACATCATGCACCAGCTGTTATTGACAAAATATAATAGTGTGCGTGTGTGTGAAGCTGTGTGTTTGTGCGTGTGTGTGTTATCAAATTGAACCTACGTTAGAGCAGCAGCTCTCATAATTAACTGTAATAGGAATCATTTTAAACCAATGGCGTATCACATTGTTGGGCCGTGGAATCGTTTTAAGCCAATGACATGAAACAATCATGGGGAGGGGCGAATCCTGTTAAGCTAACGACAATAGCTGATGCATTCTTTGGACGGCAATAATTTGAAGCCATTGACGTACTCTATCACATTCTTAGCATCCAGAATGCTCTATACACCCAGTCTTAATGCCAGACCACCTGTTTAACTCTACTTTCTTTCTTTCTTTCTTTTTCTCTCTCCCTATCTCTAGTTCTATACCTCTCTCTCTCCCTCCCTATCTATCTCTATCTCTCTAGCTCTCTCTCTCTGTCTGTCTAGGTCCTCCCATACATGCTCTCCCCCTCGGGCAGCCTTCCACCCCCTCTCTCCCATCTCTCCCTCTTATTCCCTCCCTCCCTCTTATTCCCTCCCTCCTTTCTCTCTCTCTCACACACACACACACACCCTCCTTTCTCTCTCTCTCACACACACACACACACAAATAAAACCAAATTCTGGGTGTAGTGGAGAAAAGCATTGGCACGCTGTTGTTGTGGACAATATGAATGTAATGGAACTCTGTTACTGTTACTACTCCTCAAGAGCAAATCTCACCTAGGACAGTGATTTGACCCCAGGACATAATCCTAGAGGATTATGGGTGATTAGGTCACCTGGTGGCCCCTAACGGAGTAAACACAGTCTGCTAGACCAACACTGGATGCAGCTCCTACCAAAAGGTCGCCGTTTTGAATAACCAAGCCGGCAAGATGAAAAATCTGTTGATATGCCCCTGAGCAACACACTTAATCCTAACTTGCTCCAGGGGCACCGTGCTACTATGGCTGACCCTGTAAAACAACACTGCACCTATCTGGTGTCTGTGACAATGAAAAACATACAGTATATACCTTGTTAATGTAAACGTAGTAAACCTTACCACACACACTCCGTCTCTATCCATCAGGGTAGCGTCACAGCTGAGCTGCCGATGTCATCAACAGCAGCATGGCAGTCTCTGCCATCAATTGTTTGTAGCGAGAAATACTGACTTGGGAGAGAGGGGAGAGTTGGGGGAAGGAGATAGAAGGGGGGGAAGCAGAGGGAAGCGAAAGAGAGACAGAGAGACAGATAAATATTTGATTTTGTATTGTTTTTAGAGAGTATTTGTATTTGCATTGTGGCTGTAGTCCCTGGGCAGCACTTACCTGCCCAGGGACTACAGGTGCAAATGAGCTCTTGGGTAACCCTGACACATTTACATGGATGTTGCATTACTGTAATATTAATGTTGATTAATGTGCACTGTCCCTGTAAAATAAAAATAAGACAGAGTTGTGTGATGCTGCGTATTTAATCCCTCTTACACTAAGCTCCCTCAGTCATGTGACGTACTAAACTCGTCCCTGTGAGTCTCTCTTTCTGTCTGTGTGTGTTGTCATGCTGTCTTGTCGCTTGATCAGACCTGTACTGTCTACTGGAGGAAACATTGTTTGGACTTTGTTTTGGCATTACTTTGATTTGATTGGTTGGATGTTGACTGGATGTTTCTGCTTGATGCCTGGGACTTGGCAATGGTGGAATCACGTTGTTAGCAGACTGACATTACCTCTACAGTGAATAGGGACTTTGACTATTGGGATTTAGTTTGGACGTTACTGGGAAGTTGCTGGAACGTTTGATGTACTTGGATATAGCGTGTAATAACTTGTAATAAATCATATATTAAATGTAAGTAAAGGTTTTGATATATCTGGTGCAGGGCTGAACGCTGACTGAGGACATATACACACACACAGGATTTGGAGAAGAAGTGTTGTCTTCGTTAGAGCGTTGGACTAGGAACCAAAAGGTGGCCTGAGCTGACAAGGTAAAAATCTGTTGTTCTGCCCCTGAACAAGGCAATGTCTTTTCCGAGGCAGTCATTGAAATTAAGAATTTGTTCTGACTTGCCAAGTTAAGTAAAATATGTAATTCAGTTTTGTATTCACTTTAGATGTAAGTCTCTCTTGTCAAGATTAGCAGTACAGTTTTTTTTAAACATTTTATTCATTTAGCAGATGCTCTTATCCAGAGAGACTTACTGTTAGTGCATTCATCTTAAGGTAGCTAGGTGGGACAGCTACATATCACAGGCATAGTGAATACACTTTCCTCAATAATGTAGCTATCAGCAAAGTCAGATCTTTAAAGGTGGGAGTCAAGAGCAAGTGTTGGTTCAGGGAAGGTTTTTTTTTGTAGTCTTCATAGTCTTACCCTTGCATGCGTGTGTGTCATCACACAGACATCTTCTAAGACTACTGATTGTTCTCACCACATTGACTTGACCCAATCAAGTATTACATGATACGCGTTTCCTCTCACCCAGTGTTAACTCAGGTATGTGTCTCTTCTGTTCACCTACAGGTCTGAACCATAATGTGTTCCATCCCAGCTGTTTGATGATGCTGCTGCTTGGGTAGAGCGGCTCGTTGAGACGACCCTCTGCCCCCCCCACTGTGCCACCCCACCACCTAGCTACCATGCTGATCAAGGAGTACCGGATCCCCATGCCTATGAGCGTGGAAGAGTACCGCATCGCCCAACTCTACATGATCCAGGTGGGTGGCTACTGGCTAGCATACATACTGAAATACAACACACGGAATACATGTATGTAGCCTAGCATTGCATGGCTAACATGCATCATACAGAATACATTACCTAGCATAGCATGGCTAACACACAGCAGGCAGAATACATTACCTAGCATAGCATGGCTAACACACAGCAGGCAGAATACATTACCTAGCATAGCATGGCTAACACACAGCAGGCAGAATACATTACCTAGCATAGCATGGCTAACACACAGCAGGCAGAATACATTACCTAGCATAGCATGGCTAACACACAGCAGGCAGAATACATTACCTAGCATAGCATGGCTAACACACAGCATGCAATACAACATATGAAGAGTTTATTTCCAAAACACTACAGTGTATATCCACACATTTTTCACATTTGTGTCTTTTCATCAGAAATGATTGCTTATGAGCACCTTCATGTGTGTGTAAAATATATCTGTTCTCAGATTTTTAAGTAATAGATTTTAGATGTGTATGAAAATGTTGTTTTTTACAAAACACTATATATCCATTGTTTGGCTGGAATGGAATGTTGGTATCCTGTGTATTTGACTGTGACATGTGATCGTCTCACCTAGCTATCTTAAGATGAATGCACTTACTGTAAGTTTCTCTAGGTAAGAGCATCTGCTAAATGACTAAAATGTCAAATATAAAAGTTTCACATACAGATCTCAAATTACTGTATTGAATTACAAAATATATATACATTACCATTCAAAAGTTTGGACACACCTACTCATTCCAGGGTTTTTCTTTATTTTTACTATTCTCTACATTGTAGAATAATAATGAAGACATCAAAACCACGAAATAACACATGGAGTCATGTAGTAACCAAAAAAGTGTTAAACAAATCAAAATACATTTTATATTTGAGATTCTTCAAAGTAGCCACCCTTTGCCTTGATGACAGCTTTGCACACTCTTAGCATTCTCTCAACCAGCTTCTTGTGGTAGTTACCTACAATGCATTTCAATTATTAACAGGTGTGCCTTGTTAAAAGTTCATTTGTGGATTTTTTTTCCTTCTTAATGCGTTTGAGAAAATCAGTTGTGTTGTGACAAGTTAGGGGTGGTATACAGAAGATAACCCTATTTTGTAAAAGACCAAGTCCATATTATGGTTAGAACAGCTTCACTTACTTAAGACATGACGGTCAGTCAATCTGGAAAATGTCAAGAACTTTGAAAGTTTCAAAGTGCAGTCGCAAAAACCACCAAGCGCTATGATGAAACTGGCTCTCATGAGGACCACCACAGGAAAGGAAGACCCAGAGTTAACTCTGCTGCAGATGATAACTTCAGTAGAGTTAACTGCACCTCAGATTGCAGCCCAAATAAATGCTTCAGAGTTCAAGTAGCAGACACATCTCAACATCAACTATTCAGAGGAGACTGGGTGAATCAGGCCTTCATGGTCGTATTTCTGCAAAGAAACCACTACTAAAGGACACCAATAAGAATAAAAAACTTTCTTGGGCCAAGAAACATGACCAATGGGCATTAAACCGGTGTCCTTTGGTCTGATGAGTCCAAATGTGAGATTTTTGGTTCCAACAGCTGTGTCTTTGTGAGGCGCAGAGTAGGTGAACGGATTATCTCTGCATGTGTGGTTTCCACCGTGAAGCATGGAGGAGGAAGTGTGATGGTGTGGGGGTGCTTTGCTGGTGACACTGTGAGTGATTTATACAGAATTCAAGGCACACTTAACCAGCATGGCTACCACCGCATTCTGCAACAATACAACATCCCATCTGGTTTGCGCTTAGTGGGACTATCATTTGTTTTTCAACAGGACAATGACCCAAAACACACCTCCAGCCTGTGTAAAGGCTATTTGAACAAGAAGGAGAGTGATGGAGTGCTGCATCAGATGACCTGGCCACCTCAGTCACGTGACCTCAACCCAATTGAGATTGTTTGGACCGCAGACTGAAGGAAACGCAGCCAACAAGTGCTCAGCATATGTGGGAATTCCTTCAAGACTATTGGAAAAGCATTCCTTATGATGCTGGTTGAGAGAATGCCAAGAGTGTGCAAAGCTGTCATTAAGACAAAGGGTGGCTACTTAGAAGAATCTAAAATATATTTTGATTTGTTTAACACTTTTTTGGTTACTACATGATCCCATATGTGTTATTTTATAGTTTTGATGTCTTCACTATTAATCTACAATGTAGAAAATAGTAAAAATAAAGAAAAACCCTTGAATGAGTAGGTGGGTCCAAACTTTACTGGTACAGTATACACAATTAAATATTAATGTCACAAATGTGTCATTTGTAGAGCTCTTTGTTAAAAATTGAATTATTTGTTACATTTGACTGTGTAAAACCAAGCAATACTTCTTATTCCTCTGAGAGTTAGGTGGATATATAGCATTTTCCAAAAAATATGATTATTTGTCTCTCTGAAATGAACAAATAAACAAATACATGTCTGTCATTGAACAACCCCATGCCATGATTAGATAGTGAAAAAACACACCAATCTCTTTCCTCATTTATTTTAACAGTAAAAGCTCATTTACCAACATTTCTGAAAATGGATAAATAGCATTTTGAAATAAAATTCTTCATATTGCACACAGTGCATCACGTAGCATACAGTGCCTTGCGAAAGTATTCGGCCCCCTTGAACTTTGCGACCTTTTGCCACATTTCAGGCTTCAAACATAAAGATATAAAACTGTATTTTTTTGTGAAGAATCAACAACAAGTGGGACACAATCATGAAGTGGAACGACATTTATTGGATATTTCAAACTTTTTTAACAAATCAAAAACTGAAAAATTGGGCGTGCAAAATTATTCAGCCCCCTTAAGTTAATACTTTGTAGCGCCACCTTTTGCTGCGATTACAGCTGTAAGTCGCTTGGGGTATGTCTCTATCAGTTTTGCACATCGAGAGACTGAAATTTTTCCCATTCCTCCTTGCAAAACAGCTCGAGCTCAGTGAGGTTGGATGGAGAGCATTTGTGAACAGCAGTTTTCAGTTCTTTCCACAGATTCTCGATTGGATTCAGGTCTGGACTTTGACTTGGCCATTCTAACACCTGGATATGTTTATTTTTGAACCATTCCATTGTAGATTTTGCTTTATCTTTTGGATCCTTGTCTCCGTCCCAGTCTCAGGTCTTTTGCAGACTCCATCAGGTTTTCTTCCAGAATGGTCCTGTATTTGGCTCCATCCATCTTCCCATCAATTTTAACCATCTTCCCTGTCCCTGCTGAAGAAAAGCAGGCCCAAACCATGATGCTGCCACCACCATGTTTGACAGTGGGGATGTTGTGTTCAGGGTGATGAGCTGTGTTGCTTTTACGCCAAACCTAATGTTTTGCATTGTTGCCAAAAAGTTCAATTTTGGTTTCATCTGACCAGAGCACCTTCTTCCACATGTTTGGTGTGTCTCCCAGGTGGCTTGTGGCAAACTTTAAACAACACTTTTTATGGATATCTTTAAGAAATGGCTTTCTTCTTGCCACTCTTCCATAAAGGCCAGATTTGTGCAATATACGACTGATTGTTGTCCTATGGACAGAGTCTCCCACCTCAGCTGTAGATCTCTGCAGTTCATCCAGAGTGATCATGGGCCTCTTGGCTGCATCTCTGATCAGTCTTCTCCTTGTATGAGCTGAAAGTTTAGAGGGACGGCCAGGTCTTGGTAGATTTGCAGTGGTCTGATACTCCTTCCATTTCAATATTATCGCTTGCACAGTGCTCCTTGGGATGTTTAAAGCTTGGGAAATCTTTTTGTATCCAAATCCGGCTTTAAACTTCTTCACAACAGTATCTCGGACCTGCCTGGTGTGTTCCTTGTTCTTCATGATGCTCTCTGCGCTTTTAACGGACCTCTGAGACTATCACAGTGCAGGTGCATTTATACGGAGACTTGATTACACACAGGTGGATTGTATTTATCATCATTAGTCATTTAGGTCAACATTGGATCATTCAGAGATCCTCACTGAACTTCTGGAGAGAGTTTGCTGCACTGAAAGTAAAGGGGCTGAATAATTTTGCACGCCCAATTTTTCAGTTTTTGATTTGTTCAAAAAGTTTGAAATATCCAATAAATGTCGTTCCACTTCATGATTGTGTCCCACTTGTTGTTGATTCTTCACAAAAAAATACAGTTTTATATCTTTATGTTTGAAGCCTGAAATGTGGCAAAAGGTCGCAAAGTTCAAAGGGGCCGAATACTTTCGCAAGGCACTGTATATGGGATATAACATCATCCTAAAACAGCAGTCTAGGTCAGAGTCAGCAGATTGTACCCGTGACCCAAGAGCCCTAGTGACCCTGGATTATAGGTGGTGAGTTGAGCTGTGTGTGTGTTTGTGCGTTCTTGCTTGTTTTTGTGTATGTGTGTGTGTGTGTGTAACATGGTGTCAGGTTGAGTTCATGTCTTATAGTTCAGGTCACTAGGTTAATGTGAGCTGTCTCAGGCAAGCTGACTCTCCATATGCTTATGGACCATGTTTTATTGACACCAAACACACACAAATAAAGCCAAATTCTGGGTGTAGTGGAGAAAAGCGTTGGCACGCTGTTGTTGTGGACAATATGAATGTAACGGAACTCTGTTACTGTTACTACTCCTCAAGAGCAAATCTCACCTAGGACAGTGATTTGACCCCAGGACATAATCCTAGAGGATTATGGGTGATTAGGTCACCTGGTGACCCCTAACGGAAGTAAACACAGTCTGCTAGACCAACACTTGATGCAGCTCCTACCAAAAGGTCGCCGTTTTGAATAACCAAGCCGGAAAGATGAAAAATCTGTTGATATGCCCCTGAGCAACACACTTAATCCTAACTTGCTCCAGGGGTACCGTGCTACTATGGCCGACCCTGTAAAACAACACTGCACCTATCTGGTGTCTGTGACAATGAAAAACATACAGTATATACCTTGTTAATGTAAACGTAGTAAACCTTACCCACACACACTCCGTCTCTCTATCCATCAGGGTAGCGTCACAGCTGAGCTGCCGATGTCATCAACAGCAGCATGGCAGTCTCTGCCATCAATTGTTTGTAGCGAGAAATACTGACTTGGGAGAGAGGGGAGTTGGGGGAAGGAGATGGAGAGGGGAGCAGATCGAGAGGGAGGAGGAGGATTGGGGGAGCAGGTAGAGAGGGAGGAGGATGGGGGAGTAGGTAGAGAGGGAGGAGGGTTGGGGGAGCAGATAGAGAGGGAGGAGGAGGATTGGGGGAGCAGGTAGAGAGGGAGGAGGACGGGGGAGCAGGTAGAGAGGGAGGAGGATTGGGGGAGCAGGTAGAGAGGGAGGAGGATTGGGGGAGCAGGTAGAGAGGGAGGAGGATTGGGGGAGCAGGTAGAGAGGGAGGAGGTTTGGGGGAGCAGATAGAGAGGGAGGAGGAGGATTGGGGGAGCAGGTAGAGAGGGAGGAGGATGGGGGAGCAGATAGAGAGGGAGAAGGGCTGGGGGAGCAGGTAGAGAGGGAGGAGGGTTGGGGGAGCAGGTAGAGAGGGAGGAGGGTTGGGGGAGCAGGTAGAGAGGGAGAAGGATGGGGGAGCAGGTAGAGAGGGAGGAGGGTTGGGGAGCAGGTAGAGAGGGAGGAGGGTTGGGGGTGCAGGTAGAGAGGGAGGAGGATGGGGAGCAGGTAGAGAGGGAGAAGGGTTGGGGGAGCAGATAGAGAGGGAGGAGGGTTGGGGGAGCAGATAGAGAGGGAGGAGGATTGGGGAGCAGGTAGAGAGGGAGGAAGGTTGGGGGAGCAGTGAGAGGTAGGAGGATGGGGGATTAGGTAGAGAGGGAGGAGGATGGGGGAGCAGGTAGAGAGGGAGGAGGGTTGGGGGAGCAGATAGAGAGGGAGGAGGGTTGGGGGAAGACAAACAGAAAGAGAGACTGGCAGAGAGACAGAGAAAGATACTGATGGAAAGAGACACACAGAGGAAGAGAGAGACAGAGAAAGAAAGAGTCAGAGAAAGAGAAAGACAGAGAAAGAGAGAGGCAGAGGAAGGCATTGAGATGGAGGAAAACAGAGAATGAGGAGAAGTCACGATGATACAGTCACTGTTTCCATGACAACGTTATGCTGCTGATTTTGTTCTCCTTTCGATTGGATAGGGTGTCTTCCTGTGTGTGTATGCTATACTGAAACGACATAACACCAAATTAGAGACAAAACACTGGGAGAAAAGCTTGGACAAATGATGCAGCTGGAAGGAGAGCCACCTCTTGCTGATCCTATTCAGTATGTCCATGTGAAAGACTGCAGGGCTGCAATGTGGACTGTGTTTCATATACTGTATACTTCATATACGTACGTATTCATACATTACTGCCACTTATTGGTCACATACTAAGCCCAAACACCTCTGGTTTCCTTGGGCTGAAGTAGGCTGGAAGAGGCTGGAAAAGACTCTGCAGGGTAAACCTTGATAAACAGAGATTTTGCTGTGTGTGTGTGTATGTTTTTGTGTCGGTGTGTGTGTTTGCTAACCTTGGCGTATCATATAAATGATTCAGGCCAATACATTACTATTTCTGTGACGCTCTGAGTCTCTGCTGCCCTCTCAGCTCCCAGCCCTACATCAGGCCTCAGCCCTCTCAGCTTCCAGCCCTACATCAGACCTCAGACCTCTCAGCTTCCAGCCCTACATCAGACCTCAGACCTCTCAGCTTCCAGCCCTACATCAGGCCTCAGACCTCTCAGCTTCCAGCCCTACATCAGACCTCAGACCTCTCAGCTTCCAGCCCTACATCAGACCTCAGACCTCTCAGCTTCCAGCCCTACATCAGACCTCAGACCTCTCAGCTTCCAGCCCTACATCAGACCTCAGACCTCTCAGCTTCCAGCCCTACATCAGACCTCAGACCTCTCAGCTTCCAGCCCTACATCAGACCTCAGACCTCTCAGCTTCCAGCCCTACATCAGACCTCAGACCTCTCAGCTTCCAGCCCTACATCAGACCTCAGCCCTCTCAGCTTCCAGCCCTACATCAGACCTCAGACCTCTCAGCTCCCAGCCCTACATCAGACCTCAGACCTCTCAGCTTCCAGCCCTACATCAGACCTCAGACCTCTCAGCTCCCAGCCCTACATCAAACCTCAGACCTCTCAGCTTCCAGCCCTACATCAGACCTCAGACCTCTCAGCTTCCAGCCCTACATCAGACCTCAGCCCTCTCAGCTTCCAGCCCTACATCAGACCTCAGACCTCTCAGCTTCCAGCCCTACATCAGGCCTCAGACCTCTCAGCTTCCAGCCCTACATCAGACCTCAGACCTCTCAGCTTCCAGCCCTACATCAGACCTCAGACCTCTCAGCTCCCAGCCCTACATCAGGCCTCAGACCTCTCAGCTTCCAGCCCTACATCAGACCTCAGACCTCTCAGCTCCCAGCCCTACATCAAACCTCAGACCTCTCAGCTTCCAGCCCTACATCAGACCTCAGACCTCTCAGCTTCCAGCCCTACATCAGACCTCAGCCCTCTCAGCTTCCAGCCCTACATCAGACCTCAGACCTCTCAGCTTCCAGCCCTACATCAGGCCTCAGACCTCTCAGCTTCCAGCCCTACATCAGACCTCAGACCTCTCAGCTTCCAGCCCTACATCAGACCTCAGACCTCTCAGCTCCCAGCCCTACATCAGGCCTCAGACCTCTCAGCTTCCAGCCCTACATCAGACCTCAGACCTCTCAGCTCCCAGCCCAACACAGCATGCTGCCACCATTACTTGCACACATTAATTTCTCTTCCCATTTTCTTTCTTTATTTCTATCTTTCTTTTCCATTCAGTCATTTTAGTTATAATTTATTTTCTTTCTGCTTTTAGTTATAATTTATTTTCGTTCTGCCCCTGGGCTGACACTCCCTGTCCCTCCATGCATGTCCTCAGGTTCAGATTCTGTAACCAAGGAACTCTCTTTTGTCTCCCTCAACTTTTGTCTTTTTCTTTTTGTTGTTGATTTCTTATTTTTCTAGTTGTCTTCTGGTCCTTGGTGACTGGGCTTCACTCTTCCTCTCAGCACAAAACATTTCATCTTTGAGCTGAGATTCTCTGTTCAATGTTTTCTCTCTTTCAATACTTCTCTGTCTTTCTTTACTCTTACAAGCACTATTTAATAGACTTGGTGCATCTCAGTAGTTTACAGTGGCTTCCTCTTCTCAACTCTCTTTCTTCCCCTTCACTGTTGTCAAACTGCAGGACAGGTGGAAGCAGATTCCTAGTAGGCTTCCAACATGGAGCTTTTTTCCACCTATTCTCCTTTTTCAAAGAGAAGACAAGGAGAGAAGACGAGAGGAGCAAACCTGGATCAAATACATGCGTAGTTAATTATTTGTTATTAAAAAACTTTTTTTCTGTGTATTTAAAAAAATATATATATAATGGGACCAAATCAGCTATTTCTACTTGAAGTCTTTTAATGTATTTTCCAATTACTTCATTTAAATGGCCGAAACTATTTCAAAAAACATAATTTCAAATACCACTATAGGACCAAACCTGGGTTAGGGTTAGACCTGGGATCAGATGCATGTAGTATTTCAAAATTCAATATCTGTATTTTAGTATTTTCAAATATATGCCAATAGATGTACCCCGCCTAGACACACACTCTCTCTCTCTCTCTCTCTCTCTCTCTCTCTCTCTCTCTCTCTCTCTCTCTCTCGCTCTCTCTCTCTCTCTCTCTCCCTCCCTCTCAGGGTGTGTGTATGTTTGTGGGTAGGTGTGTGTGTGGGGGTGATTGTGTGTGTCAGGGCAGGCGTGATGTCACCTGGTGTGCTGCTCCTGCAGTGAGAGCAGACAGCGCCGCAGACGTCGTTTGTGTGTGTGTGTGTGTGTGTACATGCATGAATGTGTGTTCCAGCATTACAGTTTTTCTCAATTGCTAAAACACCATTTCTGAAACCTCATCTTCAAGCACTATTTACATAACCTCTGACTCCTCTTGCAAAATGAAACATTCGCCTCAAAACAGTTTTACCTGTGTTCAAAATCAAATTGATCAAAATGATATACACTCTCAAGCAGTCAGTGAACAATACACCGAAAAATAGAAAACACATTGTTCAAAACATACAGTGCCTTGCGAAAGTATTCGGCCCCCTTGAACTTTGCGACCTTTTGCCACATTTCAGGCTTCAAACATAAAGATATAAAACTGTATTTTTTTGTGAAGAATCAACAACAAGTGGGACACAATCATGAAGTGGAACGACATTTATTGGATATTTCAAACTTTTTTAACAAATCAAAAACTGAAAAATTGGGCGTGCAAAATTATTCAGCCCCTTTACTTTCAGTGCAGCAAACTCTCTCCAGAAGCTCAGTGAGGATCTCTGAATGATCCAATGTTGACCTAAATGACTAATGATGATAAATACAATCCACCTGTGTGTAATCAAGTCTCCGTATAAATGCACCTGCACTGTGATAGTCTCAGAGGTCCGTTAAAAGCGCAGAGAGCATCATGAAGAACAAGGAACACACCAGGCAGGTCCGAGATACTGTTGTGAAGAAGTTTAAAGCCGAATTTGGATACAAAAAGATTTCCCAAGCATTAAACATCCCAAGGAGCACTGTGCAAGCGATAATATTGAAATGGAAGGAGTATCAGACCACTGCAAATCTACCAAGACCTGGCCGTCCCTCTAAACTTTCAGCTCATACAAGGAGAAGACTGATCAGAGATGCAGCCAAGAGGCCCATGATCACTCTGGATGAACTGCAGAGATCTACAGCTGAGGTGGGAGACTCTGTCCATAGGACAACAATCAGTCGTATATTGCACAAATCTGGCCTTTATGGAAGAGTGGCAAGAAGAAAGCCATTTCTTAAAGATATCCATAAAAAGTGTAGTTTAAAGTTTGCCACAAGCCACCTGGGAGACACACCAAACATGTGGAAGAAGGTGCTTTGGTCAGATGAAACCAAAATTGAACTATTTGGCAACAATGCAAAACGTTATGTTTGGCGTAAAAGCAACACAGCTGAACACACCATCCCCACTGTCAAACATGGTGGTGGCAGCATCATGGTTTGGGCCTGCTTTTCTTCAGCAGGGACAGGGAAGATGGTTAAAATTGATGGGAAGATGGATGGAGCCAAATACAGGACCATTCTGGAAGAAAACCTGATGGAGTCTGCAAAAGACCTGAGACTGGGACGGAGATTTGTCTTCCAACAAGACAATGATCCAAAACATAAAGCAAAATCTACAATGGAATGGTTCAAAAATAAACATATCCAGGTGTTAGAATGGCCAAGTCAAAGTCCAGACCTGAATCCAATCGAGAGTCTGTGGAAAGAACTGAAAACTGCTGTTCACAAATGCTCTCCATCCAACCTCACTGAGCTCGAGCTGTTTTGCAAGGAGGAATGGGAAAAATTTCAGTCTCTCGATGTGCAAAACTGATAGAGACATACCCCAAGCGACTTACAGCTGTAATCGCAGCAAAAGGTGGCGCTACAAAGTATTAACTTAAGGGGGCTGAATCATTTTGCACGCCCAATTTTTCAGTTTTTGATTTGTTAAAAAAGTTTGAAATATCCAATAAATGTCGTTCCACTTCATGATTGTGTCCCACTTGTTGTTGATTCTTCACAGTTTACACTTTACAGTTTTATATCTTTATGTTTGAAGCCTGAAATGTGGCAAAAGGTCGCAAAGTTCAAGGGGGCCGAATACTTTCGCAAGGCACTGTACAATTCTCAGGGAGAAGTACATTTTTAATCTAAAAAAATATTCATATTTTTCCGTCATTGTCTTTTGATGAACGAAAACATGTTCTATCATAGTAGCTCAAAATTGATCAGAAACTACTACTCTGCTTTGCTCTTTGCAATTTTGTTTTTTGTTCTTCCTCCTCCTTGTACCCCTATTTTTACAGTACTGTACCCTGCATCTCACAAACTTGTCCTTTGTCTCTGTGATACTGTAATTCTTGTTCTTTGTTGATATGAACCTGCAACCAGTCAAAATCTATTGAGCAGTCAGTACTGTTAATAAATGGAAAGCACAATGTTCAGGGCCATACAATTTGTCCATTGTACAGTATACAGCCTACAATGCACTGTACTACAGTATCCATTCTCAGACTTTCTCCTTCCCACCTTCAACAACCTGTTTGCTCTCTGAACTGGCTTATATTGGTTGTGTCGCATCATTTGAAACAGGTTAAATCTATTTTGAGTGGTGGTGTTCAATCAATAACATATGTTCTCTATTTGTATTTGATTGTTGCCACTTTTTGATTTGCCAGTATGGATGACATGTGCATTAGAGTGCAGAATGTGTTTTGAGAATGAGAATGTGTTTAGAGTTTTGCTGAAAAGTGAGATCTGCAAATTGTGTTTTACCATGTGAAATGGTTTAAGGTATTGACAACAGACTGCATAATTAGCTAAATGAGTCCAGGCAACTGAGAACTTTGTTCAGCCAATGGGTTTTAGTGTTTTAGCAATTGAGAAAAACTGTAAACGTCTCCCTTTGAGCTGTCTTAATAGTATCTAACATTTCCTTATTAAGGTGCCTTTACGCTGTACAGTATAATGACTTACTGACTCCCAAACCGAGCCTTGATGCTCTCTGAGTTTATCATATTAAGCAGCTAATGCTCTCTGTTCCCTGTAGTAGAGCCCTTCAGAGGGGTGGGGAGGATAATGTAAGGCCTCTGCTCCTTAACTAAATTACCTGCTAAATTACTGCAATTTCCACTGCCTCTTACGACCTTCACTTCTCACCACTCCCTAAAACCCATCTCATATCTACAGAATGAGAGAAAGGATACGTCCCAAATGGCACCCTATTCCCTATACAGAGCACTACTTTTACAAAAATAGTGCACTATTTAGGAAATAGGGTGCCATTTGGGAAACCTGGCGGCTACATGGTAATAGTGAGACTTATGTGGACCCTCATTCTGCAGTGTGTCTCTGTTACACTCTATTTCTATTCTACTCTATTTCTATACTATTTCTTATAATGATGAATATTTTTTAATAGTGCTTTTCTTATGCTCAAGGCACGTATTGTATCAAGTAAGGGTCACAGAAGTGGTTAAGCTGAATATGACCGCGTGATGGGTAACCCAGCTTCAGTTGGA
This sequence comes from Oncorhynchus clarkii lewisi, assembly GCF_045791955.1. Classification (NCBI taxonomy): domain Eukaryota; kingdom Metazoa; phylum Chordata; class Actinopteri; order Salmoniformes; family Salmonidae; genus Oncorhynchus; species Oncorhynchus clarkii. The sequence continues at coordinate 18,105,113 of NC_092158.1, read as the reverse complement.
TTAATCAGACATGAAAAGGATCCGTCTGCTACAGTTTCCCAAGTTGACCGCGGTATCGTGCCTTCTCACTTCTGGTGCTTTGTCAGACCCCTGTGTCTCCCAAATGGCACCCTATTCCCTACATAGTGCACTACTTCTGTCCAGGGCCCATCAAAAGCAATGCACTAGATATGGACAGGGTGCCATTTCAGAAGCAGCCCTGTGGTCTCAGAGAAAGCCTTTTAGTAAGAGTGGTGTGTTACTGTGTATCTAATCCTCCATACCTCCCCCACAGGAGCGTAATAATACACTGGGCTTATTTACAGGGTCCGCCATCTGTCTCCTAGTCTACCAGACCGCTCTTCTCTGTGTCACAGAGGCTCTGCACTGCCAAAGCTGACTCTCTCTCCTCTGTTCTCGTCCTCCTAGATCTCTCCGCTGCCTTCCACACCGTGAACCATCAGATCCTACCTGGTGACATGGAGAGGATCTGTGTCTGCACCACGTACTCCCTAGAGCTCGGTTCTAGGCCCTCTCCTCTTTTCTCTATAAAACAAGTCACTCGGCTCCGTCATATCATCACATGGTCTCTCCTATCATTGCTATGCAGATGACACTCAACTACTTTTCTCCTTCACCCCTTCTGACACCCAGGTAGTGACATGCATCTCTGCGTGCCTGGCAGATATCTCAGCTTGGATGTCGGCCCACCACCTCAAGCTCAACCTCGACAAGACGGAGCTGCTCTTCCTCCCGGGGGAAGGCCTGCCGCTACAAGACCTCTACATCACGGTTGACAACTCCATGGCGTCTCTGGAGTGGCGTGGCGTCCCTGTCGTTCTCTGCAAATGTCAAAGCAGTGACCCGCTCTGACAAATGACTTCCGGCGCCGACAGAGATGGCCGCCTCACTTCGCGTTCCTAGGAAACTATGCATATTTTGTTTTTTATGTGTTATTTCTTACATTGTTACCTCAGGTAATCTTAGGTTTTATTACATACAGTCGGGAGGAACTATTGGATATAAGAGCAACGTCAACTCACCAACATTACGACCAGGAATACAACTTTCCCGAAGCGGATCCTCTATTTTGACCACCACCCAGGACAATGGATCGGATCCTCTGTTTGGTCCACCACCCAGGACAATGGATTGGATCCTCTGTTCGGTCCACCACCCAGGACAATGGATCGGATCCTCTGTTTGGCCCACCACCCAGGACAATGGATCGGATCCTCTGTTTGGTCCACCACCCAGGACAATGGATCTGATCCCAGCCGGCGACCCAAAACAACAGCGCCGTCGAAGGTGCAGATGGAGCGGTCTTCTGGTCCGACTCCGTAGACGGGCACATCGCCCACCGCTCCTGAGTATGCTACTCGCCAATGTCCAGTCTCTTGACAACAAGGTAGACAAAATCCAAGCAAGGGTAGCATTCCAGAGTGACATCAGAGACTGTAACGTCTTTGTTTCACGGAAACATGGCTCACTCGAGACACTCTATCGGAGTCGGTACAGCCACCTGTTTTTTTCATGCATCGCGCCTACAAAAACAAGCATCTCTCTGATAAGGAGAAGGGCAGGGGTGTATGCCTTATGATTAACGAGACATGGTGTGATCATAACAACATACAGGAACTCAAGTCCTTTTGTTCCCCTGACTTAGAATTCCTCACAATCAAATGCCGACCGCATTATCTACCAAGAGAATTCCCCCCCAAGCAAACACATCGACGGCCCTGAAAGAACTTCATTGGACTCTATGTAAACTGGAAACCACATATTCTGAGGCTGCATTTATTGTAGCCGGGGATTTTAACAAGGCTAATCTGAAAACAAGGCTCCCCAAATTCTATCAGCATATCGATTGTGCTACCAGGGCTGGCAAAAACCCTAGGCCACTGTTATTCTAACTTCCGTGATGCATATAAGGCCCTCCCCCGCCCTCCCTTAGGAAAAGTTGACCACTACTCCATTTTGTTGCTCCCTGTCTATAGACAGAAACTAAAACAGGAAGCTCCCGCGCTCAGGTCTGTTCAACGCTGGTCCGACCAATCGGATTCCACGCTTCAAGATTGCTTCGATCACGTGGACTGGGAACAACAACATTGATGAATACGCTGATTCGGTGTGCGAGTTTATTAACAAGTGCATCGGTGATGTTGTACCCACAGCGTCTATTAAAACATTCCTCAACCAGAAACCATGGATTGATGGCAGCATTCGCGCAAAACTGAACACACGAACCACTGCTTTTAATCAGTGCAAGGTGACCGGAAACATGACCGAATACAAACAGTTTAGCTATTCCCTCCGCAAGGCAATCAAACAAGCTAAGCGTCAGTACAGAAACAAAGTGGAGTCGCAATTCAAGAAGGCGCAGCAGCGCCTCGTCAACCTCAGGAGGCTGAAGAAATTCAGCTTGTCACCACACTCACAAACTTCTACAGATGCACAATCGAGAGCATCTTGTCGGGCTGTATCACCGCCTGGTACGGCAACTGCTCCGCCCATAACCGGAAGGCTCTCCAGAGCGTAGTGAGGTCTGCACAACGCATCACCGGGTGCCAACTACCTGCCCTCCAGGACACCTACACCACCCGATGTCACAGGAAGGCCAAAAAGATAATCAAGGACAACAACCACCTGAGCTATCATCCAGAAGGCGAGGTCAGTACAGGTGCATCAAAGCGGGGACCGAGAGACTGAAAAACAGCTTCTCTCATGGCCATCAGACTGTTAAACATTGACATTAACATTGAGTGGCTGCTGCCAACATACTGACTCAACTCCAGCCACTTTAATAATGGAAACATTAATGTAATCAACTTATCACTAGCCACTTTATATATAATTTTGACATACCCTACATTACTCATCTCATATATGTATATACTGTACTCTATACCATCTACTGCATCTTGCCATCTTGATGTAATGTATCACTAGCCACTTTAAATTAATGCCACTTCATATAATGTTTACATACCCTACATTACTCATCTCATATATGTATATACTGTACTCTATACCATCTACTGCATCTTGCCATCTTGATGTAATGTATCACTAGCCACTTTAATCAATGCCACTTTATATGTTTACATACCCTACATTACTCATCTCATATGTATATACTGTACTCTATACCATCTACTGCATCTTGCCTATGCCGTTCGGCCATCACTCATTTATATATTTGTATGTACATATTCATATTCATTCCTTTACACTTGTGTGTATAAGGTAGTTGTTGTGGAATTGTTAGGTTATATTACTTGTTAGATATTACTGCATGGTCGGAACTAGAAGCACAAGCATTTCGCTACACTCGCATTAACATTTGCTAACCATGTGTATGTGACAAATACATTTTATTTGATTTGATTTTGACTTTAATTGAGGAAAAAATAAATGTACTTATGACAGTGATATGTGGTTGTCTCACCTAGCTATCTTAAGATGAATGCACTGTAAGTTGCTTTGGATATGAGTGCCATAGGGAATGAGAGGAGCGGTGTTAAAATCTACTCACACACAATCTACTCATGCACTCGCACACACACACACGCACTCGCACACACACACACACACACACACACACACACACACACACACACACACACACACACACACACACACACACACACACACACACACACACACACACACACACACACACACACACACACACACGCGTGGCCTGGTAGCAGCTGAGACATGTACCAGTGCTAGTAGGTAGTGGAAGAGAATGGTGCATGATAATCAATGTGCAGCCTATTGATTACTGCAGTAGCAGTCAGTACACTGCAGCAGTAGACTAGGACTTCCACCATCCCTCTCTCCTTCTTTCTCTCTCTCTCTTTCTCCCTCCCTCTCTCCTCCTTTCTCTCTCTCTTTCTCCCTCCCTCTCTCCTCCTCCTTATCTATGAGAAAAGATAAAAGGTAATACATCACCAGAATGCCAGGACTGCTTAGTGAGTGGAAGAGGAGGAAGGGAGGGAGGGAGGGAGGGAGGGAGGGAGGGAGGGAGGGAGGGAGGGAGGGAGGGAGGGAGGGAGGGAGAGGTATAAATTTGAAGAGGGGAATATTTTGTAGAGGTGATTTTTTTTAAATTGTTCTCCTGACTGAGCACTTTGGTCACCTTTGTGATTATACAACGTTAAACTTTGAGCTGAGGCTAAAGTCTCGAACCCTAACTGTTTGATTGTCTCTGTGTGTTTGTGCGTGCGTGTGTGCATGTGTGTGTTTGTGCGTATGTGTACGCTGCAAACTGTTCAGCTGAAAAGCAGGCCCTGACTCTCCCCCTTCTTCCTCTCTCCCTTCCTCTTGCAGAAGAAGAGCCGAGAGGAGAGTTGTGGTGAGGGTAGTGGGGTAGAGATCCTAGAGAACAAGCCGTATGAGGATGGTCCAGGCGGGTCGGGTCAGTACACACACAAGGTGTACCACATCGGGAAACACATCCCCTCATGGTTCTGCTCCATCCTGCCTCAGGCTGCTCTACGCGTGGAGGAGGAGTCCTGGAACGCCTACCCATACACACGCACACGGTGAGAGGGAAGACACATAGTAATACAGTATGCATCGACACACACCCTTACATCAACACACCCTTACATCAACACACCCTTGCATCAACACACCCTTACATCAACACACCCTTACATCAATACACCCTTACATCAACACACCCTTACATCAACACACCCTTACATCAATACACCCTTACATCAACACACCCTTACATCAACACACCCTTACATCAACACACCCTTACATCAACACACCCTTACATCAATACACCCTTACATCAACACACCCTTACATCAACACACCCTTACATCAATACACCCTTACATCAACACACCCTTACATCAACACACCCTTACATCAACACACCCTTACATTGTAACACCCTTACATCAGTCCACGCTTACATCGGTACACCCTTACATCGGTACACCCTTACATCGGTACACCCTTACATCAACACACCCTTACATCAACACACCCTTACATCAATACACCCTTACATCAACACACCCTTACATTGTAACACCCTTACATCAGTCCACGCTTACATCGGTACACCCTTACATCAACACACCCTTACATCAACACACCCTTACATCAATACACCCTTACATCAACACACCCTTACATCAATGCACCCTTACATCAGTACACCCTTACATCAGTACACACACCCTTACATCAATACACCCTTACATCAACACACACTTACATCAGTACACCCTTACATCGGTACACCCTTACATCAACACACCCTTACATCAACACACCCTTACATCAACACACCCTTACATCAACACACCCTTACATCAACACACCCTTACATCAACACACCCTTACATCAACACACCCTTACATCAACACACCCTTACATCAACACACCCCAACATCAATACACCCTTACATTAGTACACACACCCTTACATTAGTACACACACCCTATCATCAGTACACCCTATCATCAGTACACCCTTGCATTGGTACACCTTATCATCAGTACACCTTATCATCAGTACACCCTATCATCAGTACACCCTATCATCAGTACACCCTATCACCAGTACACCCTTACATTGGTACACCCTATCATCAGTACACCCTTACATCAGTACACCCTTACATCAGTACACCCTTACATCAGTACACCCTTACATCAACACACCTTTACATCAACACACCCTTACATCAGTACACCCTAACATCAATACACCCTTACATCAATACACACACCCTTACATCAGTACACCCTTACATCAGTACACCCTGACATCGGTACACCTTATCATCAGTACACCCTATCACCAGTACACCCTATCATCAGTACACCCTTACATCAACACACCCTTACATCAGTACACCCTAACATCAATACACCCTTACATCAATACACACACCCTTACATCAGTACACCCTTACATCAATACACCCTTACATCAGTACACCCTTACATCAGTACACCCTTACATCAACACACCCTTACATCAGTACACCCTTACATCAACACACCCTTACATCAGTACACCCTTACATCAACACACCCTTACATCAGTACACACACCCTTACATCAATACACCCTTACATCAGTACACCCTTACATCAGTACACCCTTACATCAGTACACCCTTACATCAGTACACCCTTACATCAGTACACCCTTACATCAATACACCCTTACATCAGTACACACACCCTTACATCAATACACCCTTACATCAGTACACCCTTACATCAGTACACCCTTACATCAGTACACAAACCCTTACATCAATACACCCTTACATCAGTACACCCTTACATCAGTACACCCTTACATCAGTACACCCTTACATCGAAACACCCTTACATCAGTACACCCTTACATCAGTACACCCTTACATCGAAACACCCTTACATCAGTACACCCTTACATCAGTACACACACCCTTACATCAATACACCCTTACATCAGTACACCCTTACATCAATACACCCTTACATCAGTACACCCTTACATCAGTACACCCTTACATCGAAACACCCTTACATCAGTACACCCTTACATCAGTACACCCTTACATCAGTACACCCTTACATCGAAACACCCTTACATCAGTACACCCTTACATCAGTACACCCTTACATCGAAACACCCTTACATCAGTACACCCTTACATCGAAACACCCTTACATCAGTACACCCTTACATCGAAACACCCTTACATCAGTACACTCTTACATCGAAACACCCTTACATCAGTACACCCTTACATCAACACACCCTTACATCAGTACACCCTTACATCAACACACCTTTACATCAACACACCCTTACATCAGTACACCCTAACATCAATACACCCTTACATCAATACACACACCCTTACATCAGTACACCCTTACATCAGTACACCCTGACATCGGTACACCTTATCATCAGTACACCCTATCACCAGTACACCCTATCATCAGTACACCCTTACATTGGTACATGTTATCATCAGTACACCCTTACATTGGTACACCTTATCATCAGTACACCCATACATTGGTACACCTTATCATCAGTACACCCTTACATCAACGCGCCCTTACATCAACGCACCCTTACATCAACACACCCTTACATCAGTACACCCTTACATCAGTACACCCTAACATAAGTACACCCTTACATCAGTACACTCTTACATCAACACACCCTAACATCAACACACCCTAACATCAACACACCCTTACATCAGTACACCTGTACATCAATACACCCTTACATCAACACACCCTTACATCAGTACACCTGTACATCAATACACCCTTACATCAGTACACCTGTACATCAACGCACCCTTACATCAACGCACCCTTACATCAGTACACCCTTACATCAGGACACCCTAACATAAATACACCCTTACATCAGTACACTCTTACATCAACACACCCTAACATCAACACACCCTAACATCAACACACCCTTACATCAGTACACCCTTACATCAATACTCCCTTACATCAATACACCCTTACATCAGTACACCCTTACATCAGTATACCCTTACATCAACACACCCTTACATCAACACACCCTTACGTCAACACACCCTTACATCAGTACACCCTTACACCAGTACACCCTTACATCAACACACCCTTACATCAGTACACACACCCTTACATCAGTATACCCTTACATCAATACACCCTTCAATCAACACACCCTTACATCAGTAAATACACCCTTACATCAGTACACACACCCTTACATCAGTATATCCTTACATCAATACACACTTCCATCAACACACCCTTACATCAGTAGACCCTTACATCAACACACCCTTACATCCACACACCCTTACATCAGTAAACACACCCTGTCATCAGTACACCCTGTCATCAGTACACCCTTACATCAATACACCCTTACATCAACACACCCTTGCATCAGTACACCCTTGCATCAGTACACCCTTACATCAGTACACCCTTACATCAGTACACCATAACATCAATACACCCTTACATCAGTACACACACCCTTACATCAGTATACCCTTACATCAATACACCCTTCCATCAACACACCCTTACATCAGTAAACACACCCTGTCATCAGTACACCCTGTCATCAGTACACCCTTACATCAATACACCCTTACATCAACACACCCTTGCATCAGTACACCCTTGCATCAGTACACCCTTACATCAGTACACCCTTACATCAGTACACCATAACATCAATACACCCTTACATCAATACACCCTTACATCAGTACACCCGCCCTTACATCAATATACCTTTCCATCAACACACCCTTACATCAGTACACCCTTGCATCAGTACACCCTTACATCAATACACCCTTACATCAATACACCCTTACATCAGTACACCCGCCCTTACATCAATATACCTTTCCATCAACACACCCTTACATCAGTACACCCTTACATCAGTATACACTTACATCAGTACACCCTTACATCAATACACCCTTACATCAATACACCCTTACATCAGTAAACACACCCATACATCAATACACCCTTACATCAATACACCCTTACATCAATACACCCTTCCATCAACACACCCTTACATCAGTACACCCTTACATCAATACACCCTTCCATCAACACACCCATACATCAATACACCCTTACATCAATACACCCTTACATCAATACACCCTTCCATCAACACACCCTTACATCAGTACACCCTTACATCAATACACCCTTCCATCAACACACCCTTACATCAATACACCCTTACATCAGTACACACACCCTTACATCAATACACCCTTACATCAGTACACCCTTACATCAGTACACCCTTACATCAGTACACCCTTACATCAGTACACCCTTACATCAGTACACCCTTACATCAATACACCCTTACATCAGTACACACACCCTTACATCAATACACCCTTACATCAGTACACCCTTACATCAGTACACCCTTACATCAGTACACCCTTACATCAGTACACCCTTACATCAGTACACACACCCTTACATCAATACACCCTTACATCAGTACACCCTTACATCAGTACACCCTTACATCAGTACACCCTTACATCGAAACACCCTTACATCAGTACACCCTTACATCAGTACACCCTTACATCGAAACACCCTTACATCAGTACACCCTTACATCAGTACACACACCCTTACATCAATACACCCTTACATCAGTACACCCTTACATCAATACACCCTTACATCAATACACCCTTACATCAGTACACCCTTACATCAGTACACCCTTACATCGAAACACCCTTACATCAGTACACCCTTACATCAGTACACCCTTACATCAGTACACCCTTACATCGAAACACCCTTACATCAGTACACCCTTACATCAGTACACCCTTACATCGAAACACCCTTACATCAGTACACCCTTACATCAATACACCCTTACATCAACACACCCTTGCATCAGTACACCCTTGCATCAATACACCCTTCCATCAACACACCCTTACATCAGTAAACACACCCTGTCATCAGTACACCCTGTCATCAGTACACCCTTACATCAATACACCCTTACATCAACACACCCTTGCATCAGTACACCCTTGCATCAGTACACCCTTACATCAGTACACCCTTACATCAGTACACCATAACATCAATACACCCTTACATCAATACACCCTTACATCAGTACACCCGCCCTTACATCAATATACCTTTCCATCAACACACCCTTACATCAGTACACCCTTGCATCAGTACACCCTTACATCAATACACCCTTACATCAATACACCCTTACATCAGTACACCCGCCCTTACATCAATATACCTTTCCATCAACACACCCTTACATCAGTACACCCTTACATCAGTATACACTTACATCAGTACACCCTTACATCAATACACCCTTACATCAATACACCCTTACATCAGTAAACACACCCATACATCAATACACCCTTACATCAATACACCCTTACATCAATACACCCTTCCATCAACACACCCTTACATCAGTACACCCTTACATCAATACACCCTTCCATCAACACACCCATACATCAATACACCCTTACATCAATACACCCTTACATCAATACACCCTTCCATCAACACACCCTTACATCAGTACACCCTTACATCAATACACCCTTCCATCAACACACCCTTACATCAATACACCCTTACATCAGTACACACACCCTTACATCAATACACCCTTACATCAGTACACCCTTACATCAGTACACCCTTACATCAGTACACCCTTACATCAGTACACCCTTACATCAGTACACCCTTACATCAATACACCCTTACATCAGTACACACACCCTTACATCAATACACCCTTACATCAGTACACCCTTACATCAGTACACCCTTACATCAGTACACCCTTACATCAGTACACCCTTACATCAGTACACACACCCTTACATCAATACACCCTTACATCAGTACACCCTTACATCAGTACACCCTTACATCAGTACACCCTTACATCGAAACACCCTTACATCAGTACACCCTTACATCAGTACACCCTTACATCGAAACACCCTTACATCAGTACACCCTTACATCAGTACACACACCCTTACATCAATACACCCTTACATCAGTACACCCTTACATCAATACACCCTTACATCAATACACCCTTACATCAGTACACCCTTACATCAGTACACCCTTACATCGAAACACCCTTACATCAGTACACCCTTACATCAGTACACCCTTACATCAGTACACCCTTACATCGAAACACCCTTACATCAGTACACCCTTACATCAGTACACCCTTACATCGAAACACCCTTACATCAGTACACCCTTACATCAATACACCCTTACATCGAAACACCCTTACATCAGTACACCCTTACATCGAAACACCCTTACATCAGTACACTCTTACATCGAAACACCCTTACATCAGTACACCCTTACATCAATACACCCTTACATCAATACACCCTTACATCAGTACACCCTTACATCAGTACACACACCCTTACATCAATACACACGCCCTTACATCAATACACCCTTACATCAAAACACCCTTATATCAGTACACACACTCTTACATCAATACACCCTTACATCATTCCACCCTTACATCAGTACACCCTTACATCAACACACCCTTACATCAACACACCCTTACATCAACACACCCTTACATCAATACACCCTTACATCAACACACCCTTCCATCAGTACACCCTTACATCAATACCCCCTTACATCAATGCACACACCCTTATATCAGTACACACACCCTTACATCAATACACCCTTACATCAATACACCCACACATTAGTACACCCTTACATCAATACCCCCTTACATCAATGCACACACTCTTACATCAACACACACACCCTTACATAAACACACGCCCTTACATCAATACACATAGCACTTTGTGGCCCGGAGGCCGGGAGTTGTGCATCCCTACCCTACACCCCTACCCTACAGCCCTACCCTACAGCCCTACCCTACACCCCTACCTTACACCCGACCCTACAGCCCTAACCTACACCCCTACCCTGCACCCCTACCCTACACCCCTACCTTACACCCCTACCCTGCACCCCTATCTTGCACCCCTACCTTACACCCCGACCCTATCCCTACCCCAAACCCAACCTTACATCCCTACCCCACACCCCTACCTTACACCCCTAACCTGCACCCTTACATTACACCCCTGCCTTACACCCTTACATTACACCCCTGCCTTACACCCCTACCCCACACCCTTACCTTGCACCCCTACCCCACACCCTTACCTTGCACCCCTACCCCGCTCCCCTACCTTGCGCCCCTAACCTCCACCCCTACCTTACACCCCTACCCTACACCCCTACACCACATCCCTGCCCTACACACCTACCTCACACCCCTACCTTACACCCCTACCCTACACCCCTACACAAGGACAAGATGTGAAAGAGACATGCTCCTAACCCCCCAACCTCCTTCTCCCCTCTTACTACTTTGCTTACTCTCTCTCTCTCCCTCTCTCCCTCTCTCCCTTGCTCCCTCACTCCCGCTCTCCCGCTCTCCCTCTCTCCCTCTCTCTCTTTCCAGGTATACCTGTCCATTCGTAGAGAAGTTCTCCATAGACATTGAGACGTATTATAAACCTGACACAGGGACCCAAGAGTGCTTCAATCTGTCATCAGCAGACAAAAGAGCGAGGACTGTAGGTATGGTACACACACACACACACACACACACACACACACACACACACACACACACACACATACACACACACCTCGCCTTCTCAAGCATACTGTTCTCAGTCTGTCTGTCTTGGCTTCATGGATTTCAGAGAGCAGTCAGTGATTCACTGTTTCACACACACACACACACACACACACACACACACACACACACACACACACACACACACACACACACACACACACACACACACACACACACACACACACACACTGTGGTCATTAAAATGCAGACAGCGTGAGTTCCATCTTATGCTGCTGCTGGTCTTTCTCTCTCTGTGTGTGTTTGCGTGTGAGAGCTGCTGACTGGCTCTAAACTGCACCACTCCCACAGTGCAGTGTGTGTTGTCTGGCCCAGACTGACTCTGCAGGAGGACAATTACATAACCACACACACACTCAAAGCCACCTCTAGTGGCTCCTAGCCAGCTGTATACAGCAAGGACCTCTAGTGGCTTCTAGCCAGCTGTCTACAGCAGGAACCTCTAGTGGCTTCTAGTCAGCTGTATACAGCAGGGACCTCTAGTGGCTTCTAGTCAGCTGTCTACAGCAGGAACCTCTAGTGGCTTCTAGTCAGCTGTATACAGCAGGAACCTCTAGTGGCTTCTAGTCAGCTGTATACAGCAGGGACCTCTAGTGGCTTCTAGTCAGCTGTCTACAGCAGGAACCTCTAGTGGCTTCTAGTCAGCTGTATACAGCAGGGACCTCTAGTGGCTTCTAGCCAGCTGTCTACAGCAGGAACCTCTAGTGGCTTCTAGTCAGCTGTATACAGCAGGAACCTCTAGTGGCTTCTAGTCAGCTGTATACAGCAGGGACCTCTAGTGGCTTCTAGCCAGCTGTCTACAGCAGGAACCTCTAGTGGCTTCTAGTCAGCTGTATACAGCAGGGACCTCTAGTGGCTTCTAGTCAGCTGTATACAGCAGGGACCTCTAGTGGCTTCTAGCCAGCTGTCCACAGCAGGAACCTCTAGTGGCTTCTAGTCAGCTGTATACAGCAGGAACCTCTAGTGGCTTCTAGTCAGCTGTATACAGCAGGAACCTCTAGTGGCTTCTAGTCAGCTGTATACAGCAGGAACCTCTAGTGGCTTCTAGCCAGCTGTCTACAGCAGGAACTTCTAGTGGCTTCTAGCCAGCTGTCTACAGCAGGAACCTCTAGTGGCTTCTAGTCAGCTGTATACAGCAGGAACCTCTAGTGGCTTCTAGTCAGCTGTATACAGCAGGAACCTCTAGTGGCTTCTAGTCAGCTGTCTACAGCAGGGACCTCTAGTGGCTTCTAGCCAGCTGTATACAGCAGGAACCTCTAGTGGCTTCTAGTCAGCTGTCTACAGCAGGAACCTTTAGTGGCTTCTAGCCAGCTGTCTACAGCAGGAACCTCTAGTGGCTTCTAGCCAGCTGTCTACAGCAGGAACCTCTAGTGGCTTCTAGTCAGCTGTATACAGCAGGAACCTCTAGTGGCTTCTAGTCAGCTGTATACAGCAGGAACCTCTAGTGGCTTCTAGTCAGCTGTCTACAGCAGGGACCTCTAGTGGCTTCTAGCCAGCTGTCTACAGCAGGGACCTCTAGTGGCTCTTAGCCATGGTTTTAAAGGTCTATGCTTTTTTAGTTCTATTCTGGTTCCCTCCAAACCCATTCACTCCAAAAAGTAACCATCGAGAATTCACTACATGGCTCATTGTGGTCTGTGCCCTGTACTGACAGTGTGATTGTGTGTTCATCCCCCAGACCCCATTGATATTGTGAAGGATTACATTGCGCCCCATGAGTACCTGGTTGAGGAGGACCCTAAGCTGTATGTATCGGTGAAAACCCAGCGAGGACCACTGACTGACGACTGGATCGAAATGATCAACCAGAACCCCACCCAGAACCCGGTCATGTGTGCCTACAAGCTCTGCAAGGTGGAGTTCAGATACTGGGGCATGCAGTCCAAGATAGAACGCTTCATACACGATGTTGGTAGGTAGTGTGTGTGTGTGTGTGTGTGTGTGTGTGTGTGTGTGCGTGTGCGTGTGCGTGTGTGTGTGTTTTCCTGTACAGTAGCACATTTAGAGTTAGTTGATAATTGCTGGAGACACCTGGCTAACTTTCCATCTCCTTACGCTCTGCTGCTGGTGTGAGATTTCAAGCCTGACTGATCACTGTTGACTTAGTAGTAGTACATGTTGTGTGTGTGTGTGTGTGTGTGTGTGTGTGTGTGTTGTTCCTGCATGGTGCTTGATCAGTACATTAGGATTGACAGGTTCATTAGTGTATTTCTAATGAACGTATGCATGATTGATGGGTACTGAGAGAAAGAGAGAGGTGAATCATTAAATTGTTTGGAATTGAGAGAAATGTCTGTGATAATGTTATTAATGTCCTGCCCTTCCCTTTCCCCTCCTCCCCCCAGGCCTGTGTAAGGTGATGGATGATTAGTTAATTAATTAGTTAGTTAGTTATGATACTAACTTGTCCTCTCCTCCCTGCAGGCCTGTGTAAGGTGATGGATGATTAGTTAGTTAGTTAGCTAGTTAGTTAATTAGTTCGTTATGATACTAACCTGTCCTCTCCTCTCTGCAGGCCTGCGTAAGGTGATGGATGATTAGTTAATTAATTAGTTAGTTAGTTAGTTATGATACTAACTTGTCCTCTCCTCCCTGCAGGCCTGTGTAAGGTGATGGATGGATGATTAGTTAGTTAGTTAGTTAATTAGTTCGTTATGATACTAACCTGTCCTCTCCTCTCTGCAGGCCTGCGTAAGGTGATGGTGCGTGCCCACCGGCAGGCGTGGTGCTGGCAGGATGAATGGTACGGTCTGACCATAGAGGACATCAGACAGCTGGAGCTGGAGACCCAGCTAGCCCTGGCCACGAAGATGGCCCAGTACAGCCTCAGTGACACCGAGGAGGGGGCAGCAGAGTCCAACAGGACCCCCGTTACACCTGACCGGGACTTGGAGGGGGCCCTGCGGGACGGGGGAGAGGTGGAGGGAGGAGGGGCAGGGCTGGGAGATACGTTACATACGCGTGGAGAGCTCACCAAGCAGTGGTCAACTTCGTCCAGGTCGTCTAATAGATCCTCGAAGAGAGGAGGTGAGTGGGAAAAGCCTTTAACTTTACAAATCTCAAATCAACCCCTAGACGCTAGACACTTTTTAAGTGGACAAGGTGGAGCTTATAAACATCACTGCTAGTCTACAAGACGTTTCCCTAGCAGGAGTTTCACTTGACCCAACAAACATGAGAGAATAGTGCCCTCACCATAGAGAATGATAGAGGCCTCTAGTGGCCAAAAGGCTGTATTAGCATGGGCAGCGACATTGAGGGCTTCCACCATTTTAATGTAATCAACTGGGTGGGACTTCCAACTTCATTGGATGATCCCTCCTGGTGACCCTGTTGGAGTCATGTCCAACCGGGTCATCAAGAGGGATCAGCTAATCATGAACAAGATAATTGACTACTTCAAAATAGAGATTTCCTCAATGGCGCTGCCCATGCTGTCACAGACGCTATAATGGCACAGATACAAAGATTAGTCCTCTCTCGCCCCCCCCCCCCCCCCTCCCCACACACACAGGAAGTCCTGTAAACCAGAACATCTCAGAGTGGCGGATGCAGAGTATCGCTCATGACTCAGAGGACAGCACTGACGACGAGTTCTTCGATGCTCCCGGTATGCTATTACATGTTATTACAAACAGTTATTACAGTGACTACAGTAACTAATATCAGCTCATACTGATGTTATATCTATCTCATCAGAAGATTTGTCTGACAACGATATGTTATTCCATTATTAAATGTTATTCCATGTCATTAAATGTTGTTATATTACTGTTATTACAACTACAACAGTTACTGATGTTATACTGATGCTATGCTGATATGCTAATGTTGAACTGATGTTGAACTGATGTTATGCTGATTTTATGCTGATGTTATACTGATGTTATACTGATGTTATACTGATGTTATGCTGATGTTATGCTGATGTTATGCTGATGTTATGCTGATGTTATGCTGCTGTTGTGCTGCTGTTGTGCTGATGTTGTGCTGATGTTATGCTGATGTTGTGCTGATGTTGTGCTGATATACTGATGTTATACTGATGTTATACTGATGTTGTGCTGATGTTATACTGATGTTATGCTGATGTTATGCTGATGTTATGCTGATGTTATGCTGATGTTATGCTGATGTTGTGCTGATGTTGTGCTGATGTTATGCTGATGTTATGCTGATGTTGTGCTGATGTTGTGCTGATGTTATGCCGATGTTATACTGATGATATAGATGATATACTGATGTTACACTGATGTTGTGCTGATGTTATACTGATGATATACTGATGTTATATTGATGTTATGCTGATGTTATACTGATGTTGTGCTGATGTTATACTGATGATATACTGATGTTATGCTGATGTTATACTGATGTTGTGCTGATGTTATACGAATGTTATGCTAATGTTATACTGATGTTATGCTGATGTTGTGCTGATGTTGTGCTGATGTTGTGCTGATGTTATACTGATGTTATACTGATGTTATACTGATGTTGTGCTGATGTTATATTGATGTTATATTGATGTTATACTGATGTTATACTGATGTTGTGCTGATGTTATGCTGATGTTATGCTGATTTTGTGCCAATGTTATACTGATGATATAGATGATATACTGATGTTCTACTGATGTTGTGCTGATGTTATACTGATGGTATGCTGACGTAATATTAATTTTATAGTGATGTTATACTAATGTTATGCTGATGTTATGCTGTGTCTGTCTCTTCAGAGGACTTCTCTGGAGATGAGGAGATGTTATTACATGCCAAGGAGATGAACAAGTGGAGTTCCAACGACCTGATGGACAAGATAGAGACTACAGAGACAGACGAAGGCCAGGGTAGGAGCACACACACACACACGCACACACATGTTCCGTTCCTCATTTATATTTCAGATCTTCATATCCAATCTCGTCCTTCAGGAAGTTAATTTGTGTGTGTTAATGGTGTGTGTGTGTGTGTGTGTGTTCACATGTGTTTGTCTTCGTGTCTGTCTGTGTGTGTGTCTGTCTGTCTGTCTGTGTGTGTATGTGTATTTACAGAGAGCCTGTATCAGGAGTCGGGTGAAGACTATACAGTAACCAGTAGTGAGGAACGACTGATTGAGGTATGCTTCCACTGTAGCTACAGTATGAAGACTGTATGAGAGTATTCATGAGGTTCTCACAGACCTGGTAAACAACGACATGAGGTTCTCACAGACCTGGTAAACAACGACATGAGGTTCTCACAGACCTGGTAAACAACGACATGAGGTTCTCACAGACCTGGTAAACAACGACATGAGGTTCTCACAGACCTGGTAAACAACGACATGAGGTTCTCACAGATGTTAGATTCTAATTATTAGAGTAAGAACTCAACGGACACTGTGAAAGTTTAAACCAAGTTTATTCTTCCCAAAGGATCGAACAGCTGAATCGAAAAAGACATGGTTACAATAGTGGTGGTATATGTACCCCACTTTCGGTGGTGTCTCCTCCTCGCTAATTGCTAGGCAGGAAAATACTTGATACGGGCAATACACTTGTTCTTCTCCCTTAACGTGACCTGACCTGACCTCGACCCCCTTCATCACTAATCCATGGCTCTCTCCCTTTATCAATGCCTGCTACGTGATCACTTTCCCTGCACTCGTTTAAGAGTTAGTACCCAGAATCCATCACAGACAAGACTAAGCATCATTGTGAGGTTCTCACAGACCTGGTAAACAACGACATGAGATTCTCACAGAGGATTACTTACTATAGAATCACAAGTTTGTAACAACATTTCATAACAATTCATTAACAGCAATGTTTACGCCTTTGGTACTGGAACAGTTGACTTGGTAAAGTTGTCTGAAGCTGATCCCAGGGGGAGAGAGAATGTCACAGTGTCTCTGGGGATCACACACACACACACATATTATATGAATGTTTGTTGTTGCACTTTGTGTTCAGCGGCACGTCTCTCTGATACAGACACGTAGACACCACACAGGCACACACACAGACACACACAAGTACACACAGACACACACAAATACACACAGACACACAGGCACACACAAATACACACAGACACAAACAAATACACACAGACACAAACAAATACACACAGGCACACACAAATACACACAGACACACACAAATACACACAGGCACACACGCACACACACAGACACACATACACAAACAGGCACACACATCATCTCAGTGTGTTATCCACTCTGTGTCCAGCGTCACATCTCTAGTAAACGGAGACGTCGTTCCACTGTCAGGTCCCACAGACGACCAGCTGTAAGTCTGACCTTTAACCTCTGAGGCTCAGAGGTAGCCTTTAGAACTCCAATGCCCTGTGGTGTGAGTAGGTTCCCAGTAGTACAAGGTAAAACAAATCCTGTTGTGTTTATGGTAACTTACTGGAATCCAGTTACTTGTAAGTTATTGTCAACTGTTAAACCAAAGTTTCTTTGGAAATTACAGTAACATACTGTACTTTTTTATACAGTAAATTGCAGGTAAATGGCTGCCAGTAAGTTACCGGAAAAACAACTGGATATTTTTGTTCGTGTAGGGTGTTGTGTTAGGTCACTCAGATCATACTGTAGGCCAATGTTCCCTCTAACCTGCGCCCGTGTGCGGGTGCTCAGTAGCCCAGAGACTGGTGTGCAGGGTGCAGAAGAAATATCAGCCAACAGAGACAAGCACAAGATTGAACTTCACTCAACTTTGTAGAGTTTTCCCAGTTATTTAAAACTATCAACCTTTCCCTTTACTGTGGCAATTGTGATCGAATCAACACAATATTAGCCACTTTCAGTAAAACAGACCGAAACATGATAGAGATTTTGTTGTAGGCAGAACGCATTGGAGTAGGATTCTATTGAGCATGACTCAGCCCATACTCTACATAGACCGGTGTGGCATAACCAATCAGAGCTGCAGAAGGCCTATATGCAAATAGACCATTGCCATAAATGGATCTGTGCCATTTACTTTGAACTAGACTGTGTTTACAGCTGTGGTCGTGAGTAGATGCGCTTGTTTTGAGTTTAAAGTAAGAGCTGCATGTAGCCACGTGTGAAAATGATGTTCATATCCTTTGCTAGTTAGTGATTTATTAGCCCAGTTATAAATTCAACAAAAAAAGAAACGTCCTCTCACTGTCAACTGCGTTTATTTTCAGCAAACTTAACATGTGTAAGAATTTGTATGAACATAACAAGATTCAACAACTGAGACATAAACGGAACAAGTTCCAAAGACATGTGACTAACAGAAATGGAATAATTGTAAAGGGGTGCATAACTGGTGGCAAGGAAGTCAGACGCAGGAGAGCAGAACTAGGTAATAGCCGGAGCAGTTTAATATCAAAACCAACGGCATAAAAATACAACAGAATATGGGTACAAAACCCGACGCGCACCAGTAAACATGTGCACAAACACTTACAACAAACAATTCCATACAAAGACATGGGGGGAACAGAGGGTTAAATACACAACAATTAATGAGGGAAATGGAAACCAGGTGCGTAGGAAAATAAGACAAAACAAATGGAAAATGAAAAGTGGATCGACGATGGCTAGAAGACCGACTCTGAACGCCGCCCAAACAAGGAGAGGAAACGACTTCATTGGAAGTCGTGACAATAATGTGTCCCTGAACAAAGGGGGGGTCAAAATCAAAGATAACAGTCAGTATCTGGTGTGGCCACCAGCTGCAGTGCATCTCCTCCTCATGGACTGCACCAGATTTGCCAGTTCTTGCTGTGAGATGTTACCCCACTCTTCCACCAAGGCACCTGCAAGTTTCCGGACATTTCTGGGGGGAATGGACCTAGCCCTCACCCTCCGATCCAACAGGTCTCAGACGTGCTCAATGGGATTGAGATCCGGGCTCTTCGCTGGCCATGGCAGAACACTGACATTCCTGTCTTGCAGGAAATCACGCACAGAACGAGCAGTATGGCTTGTGCTGTTAGTGTCTTAACGACCGTTCCACGGGTGCATGTTCATTAATTGTTTATGGTTCATTTAACAAGCATTGGAAACAGTATTTAAACCCTTTACAATGAAGATCTGTGAAGTTATTTGGATTTTTACAAATTATCTTTGAAAGACAAGGTCCTGAAAAAGGATGTTTCTTTTTTGCTGAGTTTATATAATTTGTAGTGAGCAATATGGGAGTGCTTTTTTTAGTAACATTTATTTAACTAGGCAAGTCAGTTAAGAACACATTGTTATTTACAATGACAGCCTAGGAACAGTGGGTTAACTGCCTTGTTCAGGGGCAGAATGACAGATTTTTACCTTGTCAGCTCAGGGATTCAATCTTGCAACCTTTCGGTTACTGGACCAACGCTCTAACCACTAGGCTACCTGCCGCCCCAGCTGATTGCTTCCTACAAGAGCACAAAACGGGTACAGTGCATTTGGAAAGTGTTCAGACCCCTTGACTTTTTCCACATCTTATTACGTTAATGTTTTATTCTAAAATCGATTAAATCGTTTTTTCTCATCATTCTACACACAATACCCCATAATGACAAAAGGAAAACAGGCTTTTAGAAATGTTTGCAAATGTATTGAAAATAATAAACGGAAATATCACATTTACATAAATACACATAAGTACACAGACCCTTTACTCAGTACTATGTTGAAGCGATTGTAGCTTTTTTATACTTCTTGGGTATGATGCTGCTAGAAGCTTGGCACACCTGTATTTGGGGAGTTTCTCCCATTTTTCTCTGCAGATCCTCTCAAGCTCTTTCAGATTTGATGGGGAGCGTTACTGCACAGCTATTTTCAGGTCTCTCCAGAGATGTTCGGTTGGGTTTAAGTCCGGGCTCTGGCTGGGCCACTCACGGATATTCAGAGACTTGTCGCGAAGCCACTCCTACGTTGTCTTGGCTGTGTGCTTAAGGTCATTGTCTTGTTGGAAGGTGAACCTTCGCCCCAGTCTGAGGTCCTGAGCGCTCTGGAGCAGGTTTTCATCAAGGATCTCTCTGTACTTTGCTCTGTTCATCTTTCCCCTCGATCCTGACTAGTCTCCCAATCCCTGCCGTTAAAAAAAATCCCACAGCATGATGCTGCCACCACCATGCTTCACCATAGGGATGGTGCCAGGTTTCCGCCAGACGTGATGCTTGGCATTCAGGCCAAAGAGTTCATTCTTGGTTTCATCAGGCCAGAGAATCTTGTTTCTCATCGTCTGAGAGTCCTTTAGGTGGCTTTTGGCAAACTCCAACCATGCTGTCATGTGCCTTTTACTGAGAAGAAGCTTTCGTCTGGCCACTACCATAAAGTCCTGATTGGTGGAGTACTGCAGAGATGGTTGTCCTTCTGGAAGGTTCTCCCATCTCTACAGAGGAACTCTGGAGCTCTGTCAGAGTGACCATAGGGTTCTTGGTCACCTCGCTGACCAAGGCCCTTCTCCCCTAATTGCTCAGATATGTTTGGGTACCCCTCCTCAGGTCTGTGCCTCGACACAATCCTGTCTCTGAGCTCTAAGGAGAATTCCTTCAACCTCATGGCGTAGTTTTTTCTCAGACATGCACTGTCAACTATGGGACCTTATATAGACAGGTGTGTGCCTTTCCAAATCATGTCCAATCAATTTAATTTACCACAGGTGGACTCCTATCAAGTTGTAGATACATCTCAAGGATGATCAATGGAGCCCGATTTTGAGTCTCATAGCAAAGGGTCTGAATACTTATGCAAATAAGGCATTTCTGTTTTTTATTTTTAATAAATTTGCTAACATTTCTAAAAAGCTGTTTTCGCTTTGTCGTTATGGGGTATTGTGTGTAGATTGACAAGGGAAATTGAAAAATATATATATTTTTGAATAAGGTTGTAATGTAACTAAATGTGGAAAAAGTCAAGGTGTCTGAATAGCTTCCGAATGCTCTGCACATTTCTAGACATCTTTGAAAGACAGTCAGGTAAATCGTTTTTTTGTTTTAAAGAGGCAGTGTTGTATTTTGAGATAGGCTTGAATAAAATAAGTAGCCAATAGACAGAGGGTAGCATAATTTGTCTCATTCTCTGTAATAATGGTATGGGAATAATGACACATTTTATTTTGTAAAGTGGTTTCTTGCATCGAACAACACAACAACATTTTCAGTCACCTCCTTGTCTGAAGGACAAGTGGATAAACAGGTTAATGTCAAGCCCTGCATGTTTTTTTCAAAAGTCTCATGGAATGGGCTCCTGATTAGCGCAGGGGTCTAAGACACTGCATTACAGTGCAAGAGGTGTCACTGCAGTACCTGATTCGAATCCAGACTGCATCACATCCGTCCGTTAAAATGTTGTGGGATGCATTTTCTCCATTATTTTTGATGGTAGGCCACTCTGGTAGGCTTACATTATGATCAAATAGACACGGTAGCATATTTGGTCACTGTTAAAACTGTACTTTAAAGTGGGTACAGGCTCCATGTTCACAGTAACTTCAAGTGGATACAGCCTCAGTGTTCACAGTAACTTCAAGTGTGTACAGCCTCAGTGTTCACAGTAACTTCAAGTGTGTACAGACTCAGTGTACACAGTAACTTCAAGTGTGTACAGCCTCAGTGTTCACAGTAACTTCAAGTGTGTACAGCCTCAGTGTACACAGTAACTTCAAGTGTGTACAGCCTCAGTGTTCACAGTAACTTCAAGTGTGTACAGCCTCAGTGTTCACAGTAACTTCAAGTGGGTACAGCCTCAGTGTTCACAGTAACTTAAAGTGGGTACAGCCTCAGTGTTCACAGTAACTTAAAGTGGGTACAGCCTCAGTGTTCACAGTAACTTAAAGTGGGTACTGCTGTGTTCACAGTAACTTAAAGTGGGTACAGCCTCAGTGTTCACAGTAAAAGCACGCTAGACGTTGCACAGAATTTCCACAATGTTGAAGTTTGCGCCCATCAGACCTAAAATTTGCTCAATGCTGAAAACAATTAGAGGGAACATTGCTGTAGGCTGTGAAAATATGTTGTTTTAGTTTTTCTTTTAAAAATCCATGCCATTGTTTACTTCATTGTGCTCCATTGTGCTCCTTCACATATATACTCTATATGCCATTTAGCAAAGTGTGCATACAGTAGAACCCACTACCATGGCGTTACAAGCACCATGCTCTACCAACTGAGCTACAAAATAATAATAATAATCCGTGTCCACCATCTCTCCTCCTCTTTATCCTGTAGGATGGGTCGTCTCAGCAGTGTCTGACGCCCTCCAAGATCCACGTTCTGGTTCTGGTTCTTCACGGGGGTAACATATTAGACACTGGAGCAGGTATACAATATAATAACTATTTTTATAAAGTG
The DNA here is from genome assembly GCF_045791955.1 of Oncorhynchus clarkii lewisi. Classification (NCBI taxonomy): domain Eukaryota; kingdom Metazoa; phylum Chordata; class Actinopteri; order Salmoniformes; family Salmonidae; genus Oncorhynchus; species Oncorhynchus clarkii. The sequence goes on along the minus strand of NC_092158.1, from coordinate 18,081,481 downwards.
GACAACAGTTAAACAGTTACAGTAAACACTTAAACAGTTACCTTAAACACTTAAACAGTTACCTTAAACACTTAAACAGTTACCTTAAACACTTAAGCAGTGTTCTTACTTTGTTTATTCTTGTAAAGATAATGTAGCAATTTTGTATTTACTCATAATTACTCCCAGGTGAGCCAAGTAGTAAGCAGGCTGACGTCAACACTCTGAGTGGAGCATTTGAGGCTGTGATGAGAGTGCATTACCCAGCAGCCCTAGGACGCATTGCCATCCGCATGGTTCCCTGCCCGGCGGTGTGTGCCGATGCCTTTTCACAGGTTTCCAAGTGAGTACACAGGTTTCCAAGTGAGCACACGCACGCACACACACACACACACTCAAACACACACTCTAACCCTCGCTCCTCTCTCTCTGGTCCAGTCTCAGTCCCTATAGTTTTGATGAGGGCTGCCTTTCCAACAGTCAGGACCACATCCCTCTGGCTGCACTGCCTCTATTGGCCACTTCCGCTCCGCAGTACCAAGACGCCGTGGCAACCGTCATCCAAAGAGCCAATCAGGTGTATGGAGACTTTATCAGGTCCTTGGAAGGGGCATCCTTCTCCGGACAGGTCAGTGCAGGAGTCAGGGGTCAAAGTTTAGGGGTTAGTGATTTTAGCTGATTATACAATACAGTGAGCTCCAAAAGTATTGGGACAGTGGTAAATATTTGTTTGGGATTTGTACTCCAGCATTGAAATTATACAATGACTGTGCAGTTAATGTTCAAACTGTCAGCTTTCATTTGAGGGTACTTTCATCCTTATTGAGTGATCCGTTTAAAAATGACTTTTTGTACATAGTCCTCCCCCCCAAATTATTGGGACTAATTCACTTATATGTGTATTAAAGTAGTCAAATGTTTAGTATTTGTTGGATGCATTTGCTGTTTGTTTTGGTTGTGTTTCAGATTATTTTATGCCCAATATAAATGAATAGTAAATAATGTATTGTGTCATTTTGGAGTCACTTTTATTGTAAATAAGAATATAATATGTTTCTAAACACTTCTACATGAATTTGGATGCTACCATGATTATGAATTGTCCTGAATGAATCATCAATAACGATGAGTGAGAAAGTTACAGAGGAATAAATATCATACCCCCCCCAAAAATGCTAACCTCCCCTTTTACTTTATAGTAATGGTGAGAGGTTAGCTTGTCTTGGGGGCATGATGTTTGTGCGTCTGTAACTTTCTCATTCATCAATATTCATGATAACCTCAACGCTACTGTATCATTTCAAATCGAAAGTGCTGGAGTACAGAGCCAAAACAACAACACATGTGTCACTGTCCCAATACTTTTGGAGCTCACTGTATGTACTGTATGTACTCAATTTAAATCTGTGTATTCTCTCCTCCTGTAGGTGTGTGTGATCGGGGACTGTGTAGGTGGTATCCTAGGGTTTGATGCGCTGTGCAGCAGTAATGTCATCGTTTCAGAAAGCCAGAACAGCAGTAGACGAGGCAGCACCGTCAGCGTACAGGTACCTCTGTCTCCTTTAATTCCATCCCACAGGGCTACTCGAGGACTAAAAAGCACTTTCAATGTAACTCTCTTAATCTCTGTCTGGGAAACCGGTCCTATCTGTTGCATAGATCAGACAGCTACTAACTATGTGTGCCCTCTCTCTCCCCCTCTCCCTCTCTTTCTCTCCCCCTCCACCTCCGTCTCTCCAGGACACAGACCGCCTCTCCCCTGGCATCATAATAAACAGTGTCTCTCTGTCTTCTCCGTCTTCTCCGACTCTGGAGGGCAGTCGCCATCTTAGTCGCAGTAACATTGACATCCCTCGCAGCTCAGGGCCTGACGACCCCAAGAAAATGTTGCCTCGCAAACGCAGCGACTCCTCCACCTACGAACTAGACACCATCAAACACCACCAGGCATTCCTGTCCAGGTCAGACACACACACACATTCAAGGTATAGCTACATTGACCGACCTTTGTTATCAAATGTTAACTTTTCTACTGTTTATTTTTTTCCCCACTCTTTTGCCGTTCCCTCTCTCTCTCTCTCCCCCTGTCTCTCCAGTCTCCATAGCAGTGTATTGAGAACAGACTCAGGTTCGAGGCGCTCCAGCGGGAGTACCATGCTAGAGGGAGGGAGGCTGGACTTCGAGGTGGCAGACTTCTTCCTCTTTGGTTCACCTCTGGGGCTGGTGCTGGCACTGAGGAAGACTGTGGTGCCGTCCATTGATGGTGAGGGACACCTTCATCAGTGGTTGATCTCACTAGCCTGGGTGTGAATATATGACTGCTGCAGCCAACAGTCTTTGCCATGCATGGAGTTGAATTTTTAAGGAGTTGGCTTAAGCAGAAATAGACTATTTGCTAAGTTGGCACTTTTCATGATTGCATTCATGTGTGCAGTCTTTGATTTTGCGTTCAGCCAATTCAAACATTCAGCCAATTCAAACAATTCAAACATTCAGCCAATTCAAACATATCAAACATTCAGCCAATTCAAACAAATCAAACATTCAGGTAATTCAAACATATCAAACATTCAGCCAATTCAAACATATCAAACATTCAGGTAATTCAAACATATCAAACATTCATCCAATTTAAACATATCAAACATTCAGCCAATTCAAACAAATCAAACATTCAGGTAATTTAAACATATCAAACATTCATCCAATTTAAACTTATCAAACATTCATCCAATTTAAACATATCAAACATTCAGGTCATTCAAACATATCAAACATTCAGGTAATTCAAACATTCAGGTAATTCAAACATATCAAACATTCAGGTAATTCAAACATATCAAACATTCAGGTAATTCAAACATTCAGGTAATTCAAACATATCAAACATTCAGCCAATTCAAACATTCTGACTTTTTAAACATATAAGTGAGAATCTGTAAACTAAGCCACTCAGCATCTGTGTGGTGAGAGTGACGTTTCCTGCAGCTGTGGGGTCGGGCTCTGCCGGGACATGGCTAAGTGAGGTCACATCATAGTTCAGAGATTAGAGGTCAAGTTTTACATCTCTGATGCCAGACATCCATTAGCTGTGACATTTAAGACACAACATGGTCCAAAGTAAACTAAGAACTAAGATAAATAGAAGGTTTAGGAAGGAGCTGAGAGGCAGCAGAGGAAACAGACGGGGTTGTGACACAGATTCTTCAGGGGTTCCATGGAGTTCTAGAGAGTTCCAGAGACATGACTCATCAGCAGTTGCCTTTGTCACTTCTGGACCCTTGAGACAAGAAGCTTTGATTGAAGTTGTCCATAGTTCCGCAATTGTTTGGTCAAATGATTTTCAATATGTGAGCTTTGGAAATAACTTGGATGGCTGTTGTTCTTTTTCCCTGCTCTTTTCCTCATCTCTCTCTCTCTCCCCATCTTTCTCTCTCTCCCCATCTCTCTCTCTCCCCATCTTTCTCTCTCCCCATCTTTCTCTCTCTCTTTTTCTCTCAATTCAATTCAATTCAAAGGGCTTTATTGGCATGGGAAACATGTTTACATTGCCAAAGCAAGTGAAGTAGAAAAAAAATCAAAGTTAAATAAACAATTAACAGTAAACATTACACTTAAAGGAATATTTCAAATGTCATGTTGTGGCTATATACAGTGTTGTAACAATATGCAAATAGTTAAAGTACAAAAGGGAAAATAAATAAGGGTTATATTTTTAATGGTGTTTGTTCTTTACTGGTTGCCCATTTTCTTGTGGCAACAGGTCACAAATCGTAATGCTGTGATGCACACTGTGGTATTTCACCCAATAGATATGGGAGTTTATCCAAATTTGATTTGTTTTCAAATTCTTTGTGGGTCTGTGTAATCTGAGGGAAATATGTGTCTCTAATATGGTCATACATTTGTCAGGAGGTTAGGAAGTGCAGCTCAGTTTCCACCTCATTTTCTTGGTAGTGTGCACATAGCCTGTCTTCTCTTGAGAACCAGGTCTGCCCACGGTGGTCTGCCCAGGTCAGTCACAGTGGTCAGTCACAGTGGTCAGGTATTCTGCCACTGTGTACTCTCTGTTTAGGGCCAAATAGCATTCTAGTTTATCTTTTTGTTTTCTCATGATTTGGTTGGGTCTAATTGTGTTGTTGTCCTGGCGCTCTGTTTGTGTTTGTGAACAGAGCCCCAGGACCAGCCTGCTTAGGGGACTCTTCTCCAGGTTCATCTCTCTCTAGGTGATGGCTTTGTTATGGAAGGTTTGGGAATTACGTCCTTTTAGGTGCTTGTAGAATTTAAGACTTTTCTGGATGTTGATAATTAGTGGGTCTCAGCCTAATTCTGCTCTGCATGCATTATTTGGTGTTTTACGTTGTCAATTCTTTTTGCAGAATTCTGCATGCAGTCTCAATTTGGTGTTTTTTTTCCATTTTGTTAATTATTGGTTGATGAGCAGATCCCTGACCTCACAACCATAAAGGGCAATGGGTTCTATAACTGATTCAAGAAGTTGACATGTCGAATTTGATGTTCCTTTTGATAGCGTAGAAGGTCCTTCTTACCTTGTCTTTCAGATCGTTCACAGCTTTGTGGAAATGACCTGTGGCACTAATGTTTAGGTCGATGTGCGTATAGTTTTTTGTGTGCTCTAGGGCAACAGTGTCTAGATGGAATTTGTATTTGTGGTCCTGGCAACTGGACCTTTTTTGGAACACCATTATTTTTGTCTTACTGAGATTTACTGTCAGGGTCCAGGTCAGACAGAATCTGTGCAGAAGATCTAGGTGCTGCTGTAGGGCCTCCTTGGTTGGGGACAGAAGCACCAGATCATTAGGAAACAGTAGACATTTAACTTTAGATTGTAGTAGAGGAGGCCTGGTGCTGCAGACTGTTCTAGTGCCCTCACCAATTTGTTTATATATACAGTTGAAGTCGGAAATTTACATACACCTTAGCCAAATATATTTAAACTCAGTTTTTCACAATTCCTGACATTTAATCCAAGAAAAAATTCCCTGTTTTTGGGTCAGTTAGGACTTTATTTTAAGAATGTGAACTGTCAGGATAATAGTAGAGAGAATGACACACACATTCCCAGTGGGTCAGAAGTTTACATACACTCAATTAGTATTTGGTAGCATTGCCTTTAAATTGTTTAACTTGGGTCAAACGTTTCAGGTAGCCTTCCACAAGCTTCCCACAGTAAGTTGGGTGAATGTTGGCCCATTCCTCCTGACAGAGCTGGTGTAACTGAGTCAGGTTTGTAGGCCTCCTTGCTCGCACATGCTTTTTCAGTTCTGCCCACAAATGTTCTATGGAATTGAGGTCAGGGCTTTATGATGGCCACACCAATACCTTGACTTTGTTGTCCTTAAGACATTTTGCCACAACTTTGGAAGTATGCTTGGGGTTATTGTCCATATGGAATAGCCATTTGTGACCAAGCTTTGACTTCCTGACTGATGTCTTGAGATGTTGCTTCAATATATCCACATAATTTTCCTTCCTCATGAGGACTCGTTTTACTGTGGATATAGATACTTTTGTACCTGTTTCCTCCAGCATCTTCACAAGGTCCTTTGCTGTTGTTCTGGGATTGATTTGCACTTTTCACACCAAAGTACGTTCATCTCTAGGAGACAGAGCGCATCTCCTTCCTGAGCGGTATGACAGCTGCGTGGTCCCATTGTGTTTATACTTGCGTACTATTGTTTGTACAGATGAACGTGGTACCTTCAGGCATTTGGAAATTGTTCCCAAGGATGAACCAGATTTGTGGAGGTCTACAATTTTTTTTCTGAGGTCATGGTTGATTTCTTTTGATTTTCCCATGATGTCAAGCAAAGAGGCACTGAGTTTGAAGGTAGGCCTTGAAACACATCCACAGGTACCCATCCAACTGACTCAAATTATGTCAATTAGCCTATCAGAAGCTTCTAAATCCATGACATCATTTTCTGGAATTTTCCAAGCTGTTTAAAGGCACAGTCAAATTAGTGTATTGTAACTTCTGACCCACTGGAATTGTGCTACAGTTAATTATAAGTGAAATAATTGTTGCAAGAATTACTTGTGTCATGCACAAAGTAGATGACCTAACTGACTTGCCAAAACTATAGTTTGTTAACAAGAAATGTGTGGAGTGGTTGAAAAACGAGTTTTAATGACTCCAACCTAAGTGTATTTAAACTTCCGTCTTCAACTGCATGTTGAAGGGGGTGGGGCTAAAGCTGCATCCCTGTCTCCCCCACGGCCAATGGAAAGAAATATGTGTGTTTTTTGTCAATTTTAACCCCACACTGTATACATTGATTTTATAATGTTGAATGTTTTTCTCCCAACACTGCTTTCCATCAACTTGTATAGCAGACCCTCATGCTCAAATTGAGTCAAAAGCTTTTTTGAAATCAACAAAGCATGAGAAGAATTTGCCTTTGTTTTGGTTTGTTTGTCAATTAGGGTGTGGAGGGTGAATACGTGGTCTGTCGTAAGGTAATTTGGTAAAAAGCCAATGTGACCTTTGCTCAGTACATTGTTTTCACTGATGAAATGTACGAGTCTTCTGTTAATGAAAATGCAGAGGATTTTCCAAGGTTGCTGTTGCTCTTGACACATATCCCACGGTAGTCTTTCTCTCTCTCCCTCCAGTCTCAGCGTTGCGTCCGGCCTGTCAGCAGCTATATAACCTGTTTCATCCAGCGGACCCCTCTGCCTCCCGCCTGGAGCCCCTTCTAGAGAAGAGGTTTCACCAGCTGCCCCCCTTCTGTGTCCCCCGATACCAACGCTTCCCTCTGGGGGACGGACACTCTGCTCTGCTGGGTGAGGATAGATACACACACACACACCAGAAGTATTTATTTATGAGAGCAAGCACTCAAATCAATCCCTCCAAAAGCAAGCACTCAATTGGCTGTGTGGTTTGCCATATGTCCATATGCTGTCATGGTAGCGTATCTGTGTGCATGTGTTATCAGATATAATGTACTGTGCTTTACGTCCGTCCAGTTAGTCTTATTTTTTTTATTTTTAAATTTAACCTTTATTTTTCTAGGCAAGTCAGTTAAGAACAAATTCTTATTTTACAATGATGGCCTACCCCGTCCAAACTCTCCCCTAACTCAGATGATGCTGGGCTAATTGTGCGCCGTGCTATAGGACTCAACAGTTATTACGCACTGAACTGGTCTGTAGTCTGTAACATACGTTTATTTCTGCCTCTCTGTCCCCCCCCCCCCCATGTCTCTTCTGCCTCCCCTGTCCCCATATCTCTCCCCTGTGTCTCCCCCCTCTCCACATCTCTCCCCTGTGTCTCCCCCTCTCCACATCTCTCTGTCTCCCTCTTGCCCATCTCTCTATCTTCCCCTCCTCATTCCCCAGTGGAGACTATGCAGAGTAACCCCCATCTCCTGTTGGAGTCAGTACCCCTGCGTTGCCAGGAGGGGGGCGTCAGTGAGACCTCCATCCCCGTCCCTGTACGCAGCTGGCCCCAGCAGGCCTCACAGCTCAACGACAGTGTGTACCCTTTCTCTGTCTCTGTCTGTCTGTCCACTGCTTGGTTCCCTTTCGCTGTTGCTCTGTCTGTCTGTCTGTCTGTCTGTCTGACTGTCTGTGTCTCTCACTCTCTTTGTCTGTAAAATGTAAATGATTGCCTGATCAAAACTCTCTCTCTCTCTCCCTCTCCTCTCTCTCTCTCTCTCTCTCTCTCTCTCTCTCTCTCTCTCTCCCTCTCTCTCACTCACTCACTCACTCACTCACTCACTCACTCACTCACTCACACACACACACTTTCTCTCCGGTATCTCCTTCCCTCCATAGCGGACATGTTTGTGGACACCCAGTACCCGTCCTCCCCGCTGACTGGACCCAGAAGGTCCAGTGAGGCCAGCATCGCTAGCCAGGTGTCAGGCATGGCCGACTCATACATCAGCAACAGTCAGTATGGACTTTATATTGTTTATACTGTTAACAGCAGTGTTTGTGGCTCAGAGAGAGTTAACATTCATTTTCTGAAATGTTTCACACTTTGTTTATTTCTTCTTTTGTACCGTCTGTTTTGTTGTTCCGTAGCTTCTAAATGCTATAGCAGTTCGTCTAAGAAGCTGGGTCTCCTCTCCCAGCTTGCGCTTTCTAAACTCCCCTCGAGGAGCCCCTCTCCACGAGCCAGGAAGAAGATACGACTCTTCCTCACTCTCAGACACACCGACTCAGAGCAGGGTGACGATGATGTCACCTCTGACATCACTTCCTCTGATGTTTCCTCAGACCTGCCCTCTGACTTCACTGATGTCACCTCTGATGTCACCTCTGACATCACCGATACGAACTCTGACCCTCCGTCGCCAGATACGCTGATGGACATAGAGCAAGGTAGTCTGGGTACTGTAGTTTCCCTGGAAGGAGGAAGGTTTGAATCCTGTGTGACCCCCAGGACACTCATCTGTGTGCCCTGTCATTGGTCACCTTCCAGCTACAGTTGAACCATCACACTGTATTAGATGTCCTCTCCCTCCTTTTCTCCTCTACAGCATTTACCCTGTACTGTACTGCAGTGGTTCCCAAACAGGAGTTATGGCAATGTCCTCAATCAAGGACCGGATTAACCCTATCAGTCCCGAGACCCCAGCAAAAATCGACTTTTTATTTATCTGACTTTCATTGATCTGCATGTCCAGACCTCATATTTAACCATTTTCTTTTCAGGACAAAATTTGACATAAACAGTTGCATTCATGAGTTTTATTGACTTGTGTCAATAAAACAAATAAGGTCTGCCAAAGCAAACACCTGATAAAAATGAATTTATATGAATGCTGTAAGTACAGAATTTGTTTTCTTAGTGGAAAATTAATATCCGACTAGTCAGTGACAACTGTGTGGAGTTTGTGAAAACAACTATATGAGCCTATTACAGCATTATAGGCGTTTTTGTAGAAAGACCACCCTTGTCTCACAAACAATGCTCTAACTCCGCCCCCGTTAATCACACAGACTAATCCAATGACACAACCTGTAGTCTGTAGCTCAAACACACTATGTTTAAAAGGAATTAGAAGTCCAAATTGCGCCGGCATCACGGTGGGACTCATTGTGTTAAAATGAGGGACCACTGTTTGGAAATCGCTGATATTGTATGTTACCCTATCCTTCCTCCTTCCTCCAACCAAATCTGTCCCTCTACTCCAGTTTAATCTGTCCCTGGCCTGAAAGTCCATTCTTCTCCTGTGTGGACCTGTGACTCTCCGTCTGTAATATACAGCCTCTCCCTTGGACTGTACATCTCTGGATGAGCACACTTCCCTCTACTGTGGAACCCCTCTTTGTCTGCAACTATCATTGACCAGAAATATGTCGATCTCTTTTTCTAACACTATCTTCTTTTCTCAACCGTGATTACCTATCGCTTGTTTTATGCCAGGACTGTTTCTGTTGACTGATAGACTTCTCTCTCACTCTCTCTCCCTAGTTGCGTCTCGGTGGTGGGGCAGCAAGCGGATGGACTTTGCCCTGTACTGTCCTGATGCCCTCACCGCCTTCCCCACTGTAGCTCTGCCTCACCTCTTCCATGCTTCATACTGGGAATCCACTGACGTTGTCTCCTTCCTACTCAGACAGGTACAACTGGTTATGAATGCCCTATGAATGTTTACAGCATAATAAAGGCATTGCCTCCTTTGACCTGTTATAAGGGCTCATGTATTCTATATGAATGCTTATGTAACCATCCCTGTCTGCTTCTCCAGGTGATGAGGCATGAGAACTCTAGTATTCTGGAGCTGGATGGTAAAGAGGTGACCGAGTTCAAGCCATCTAAACCCAGAGAGAAATGGCTGCGCAAGAGGACACACGTCAAGATCAGGGTGAGCACAGGCCCCTTCCTAACTGTTAACTGGAAATGACACAACGACAAAGTTCCAGTTTAACAAAGTTTACTAAACCGTATGAACACCCACAAAGTGTACTATACCGTATGAACACCCACAAAGTGTACTATACCGTATGAACACCCACAAAGTGTACTATACCGTATGAACACCCACAAAGTTTACTAAACCGTATGAACACCCACAAAGTGTACTATACCGTATGAACACCCACAAAGTGTACTATACCGTATGAACACCCACAAAGTGTACTATACCGTATGAACACCCACAAAGTTTACTAAACCGTATGAACACCCACAAAGTGTACTATACCGTATGAACACCCACAAAGTGTACTATACCGTATGAACACCCACAAAGTGTACTATACCGTATGAACACCCACAAAGTCAAATCAAATCAAATTTTATTTGTCACATACACATGGTTAGCAGATGTTAATGCGAGTGTAGCGAAATGCTTGTGCTTCTAGTTCCGACAATGCAGTAATAACCAACAAGTAATCTAACTAACATACGGTATAGTACACTTTGTGGGTGTTCACATAGTGTACTATACCGTATGAACACCCACAAAGTTTACTATACCGTATGAACACCCACAAAGTTTACTATACCGTATGAACACCCACAAAGTGTACTATACCGTATGAACACCCACAAAGTGTACTATACCGTATAAACACCCACAAAGTGTACTATACCGTATGAACACCCACAAAGTGTACTATACCGTATGAACACCCACAAAGTGTACTATACCGTATGAACACCCACAAAGTGTACTATACCGTATGAACACCCACAAAGTTTACTATACCGTATGAACACCCACAAAGTGTACTATACCGTATGAACACCTACAAAGTTTACTATACCGTATGAACACCCACAAAGTGTACTATACCGTATGAACACCCACAAAGTTTACTATACCGTATGAACACCCACAAAGTGTACTATACCGTATGAACACCCACAAAGTGTACTATACCGTATGAACACCCACAAAGTGTACTATACCGTATGAACACCCACAAAGTTTACTATACCGTATGAACACCCACAAAGTTTACTATACCGTATGAACACCCACAAAGTGTACTATACCGTATGAACACCCACAAAGTGTACTATACCGTATGAACACCCACAAAGTTTACTATACCGTATGAACACCCACAAAGTTTACTATACCGTATGAACACCCACAAAGTGTACTATACCGTATGAACACCCACAAAGTGTACTATACCGTATGAACACCCACAAAGTGTACTATACCGTATGAACACCCACAAAGTGTACTATACCGTATGAACACCCACAAAGTGTACTATACCGTATGAACACCCACAAAGTGTACTATACCGTATGAACACCCACAAAGTGTACTATACCGTATGAACACCCACAAAGTTTACTATACCGTATGAACACCCACAAAGTGTACTATACCGTATGAACACCCACAAAGTTTACTATACCGTATGAACACCCACAAAGTGTACTATACCGTATGAACACCCACAAAGTTTACTATACCGTATGAACACCCACAAAGTGTACTATACCGTATGAACACCCACAAAGTGTACTATACCGTATGAACACCCACAAAGTTTACTATACCGTATGAACACCCACAAAGTTTACTATACCGTATGAACACCCACAAAGTGTACTATACCGTATGAACACCCACAAAGTGTACTATACCGTATGAACACCCACAAAGTTTACTATACCGTATGAACACCCACAAAGTTTACTATACCGTATGAACACCCACAAAGTGTACTATACCGTATGAACACCCACAAAGTGTACTATACCGTATGAAAACCCACAAAGTGTACTATACCGTATGAACACCCACAAAGTGTACTATACCGTATGAACACCCACAAAGTGTACTATACCGTATGAACACCCACAAAGTGTACTATACCGTATGAACACCCACAAAGTTTACTATACCGTATGAACACCCACAAAGTGTACTATACCGTATGAACACCCACAAAGTTTACTATACCGTATGAACACCCACAAAGTGTACTATACCGTATGAACACCCACAAAGTTTACTATACCGTATGAACACCCACAAAGTGTACTATACCGTATGAACACCCACAAAGTGTACTATACCGTATGAACACCCACAAAGTGTACTATACCGTATGAACACCCACAAAGTTTACTATACCGTATGAACACCCACAAAGTTTACTATACCGTATGAACACCCACAAAGTGTACTATACCGTATGAACACCCACAAAGTGTACTATACCGTATGAACACCCTCAAAGTGTACTATACCGTATGAACACCCACAAAGTGTACTATACCGTATGAACACCCACAAAGTGTACTATACCGTATGAACACCCACAAAGTGTACTATACCGTATGAACACCCACAAAGTGTACTATACCGTATGAACACCCACAAAGTTTACTATACCGTATGAACACCCACAAAGTTTACTATACCGTATGAACACCCACAAAGTGTACTATACCGTATGAACACCCACAAAGTGTACTATACCGTATGAAAACCCACAAAGGTAGCCATTACACTCAAGGCCAGGTCCATCAACGACTAGACTTCCGGCGCCTGCTCACTCTTGACTGAGTGATAGCCCTGTAATAACAGAAATATAGGGATACATAAAACATGAACTTAGTACTAACCACTTTTAGCCATTAGTGATATCTCAAGTTAATGCATTTATCAGGAGTTTACTAGTTTCTGTATCAGTACACCAATGGTAAATGTGTGTGTGTGTGTGTGTGTGTGTGTGTGTGTGTGTGTGTGTGTGTGTGTGTGTGTGTGTGTGTGTGTGTGTGTGTGTGTGTGTGTGTGTGTGTGTGTGTGTGTGTGTGTGTGTGTGTGTGTGTGTGTGTGTGTGTGCGTGCGTGCGTGTGTGTAGAACGTTACAGCCAACCACCGTGTGAATGATGCTGTGTTCACTGAGGATGGAACACAGCTGGTGATGGGACGCTTCATGTACGGACCTCTGGACATGGTCACTCTCACTGGGGAGAAGGTAAAGCATCGCATCGGGACAAACTTGAGTTCTGCCACTGATTGCAAGACACTGGGATAGAGCCAAACCCTAACTTGAGATACTTCCATGCAACTCAATTTTTGTTTGCATAAATAATTAATTTCTGTCAATGCAACATATGGGCGTGTAATCCGTAACCTCCTCTTGCTCCTCCTCCAGATTGACATCCACATCATGACCCAGCCCCCCTCAGGAGAGTGGATGTACTTTGACACCGAGCTGACCAATAGCAGCGGACGGATCTCCTATGTCATCCCAGAGAGCAAGAGGCTGGGCATTGGAGTTTATCCTGTCAAACTGGTCGTCAGGTAGGTTACAGGATTCATCTGATTAGCTGATTTTCATGGTGTTTTTGAGTATTAAAACAAGCTTTGAATTAAGTGTATTTGTTACAATTCCTCTTTCCTGCACCTCTCCTCCTCTCTCTCTCTCTCTCTCTCTCTTGCCCTCCCGTTCCCTTCCTCCCTCCCTCTCTCTCTCGCCCCCTCCCTTCCTCCCTCTCTTAGGGGTGACCATACATTTGCGGACAGCTACCTGACGGTGTTGCCGCGGGGAACAGAGTTTGTAGTGTTCAGTATTGACGGCTCGTTTGCTGCCAGTGTGTCCATCATGGGAAGTGACCCCAAGGTCAGAGCTGGAGCTGTAGATGTGGTCAGGTAGGAACATGATGAGTTTTATTTAATGTGGTTGTAGCTATATGTTCCTGCCCAGGAGTCACACTAGCTAATGTTGACATACAAGTTGTGAATAGTCCCTGGCAATCATCAAATTAATAAATTAATAGACAAGACACCCAACCCTTTGGGCTTCTACTTGTTCACCCACATCCTGGTCTCCCTCCCTCCCTCCCCCAGACACTGGCAGGACCTGGGCTATCTGATAGTGTATGTGACAGGTCGTCCAGACATGCAGAAGCAGCGTGTGGTGGCCTGGCTGTCTCAACATAACTTCCCTCATGGCATCGTGTCCTTCTGTGACGGCCTGGTCCACGACCCCCTCAGACACAAGGCCAACTTCCTCAAGGCCCTCATCTGTGAGGTACAGTAACGGGGGCAGAGATGAGGGTGTAGGGGTAAGGGGTTAGGGTAACACTGAGTTTGAGGAAGGGTAAGTGGGTTGTTCAGGGTGAGGGGACTAGGCGAGGTAGGTTTCTACTGTCAAAATGTGATAGAAACAACAAAACTATCCCTACTGATGTAGTGTTTCTAACAGTCCATTTGTGTGTGTGTGTGTGTGTGTGTGTGTGTGTGTGTGTGTGTGTGTGTGTGTGTGTGTGTGTGTGTGTGTGTGTGTGTGTGTGTGTGTGTGTGTGTAGGCCCATATGAAGATCTTTGCTGCTTACGGCTCTACTAAGGACATTTCAGTGTACTCCTCAATAGGCCTGCCCCCGTCACACATCTACATAGTGGGGCGGCCCACCAAGAAGATGTCCAGCCAGTGTCAGGTACTTAACTAGCTCTTAGAAAATACACTGTCCCCCAAAAATAAGTCATACATTCAAGTGTATAATAGGCAGAATCTACCACATACCCAGAGCTGATTAGTTAAGGTGCTGAATCTACCACACACCCAGAGCTGATTAGTTAAGGTGCTGAATCTACCACATACCCAGAGCTGATTAGTTAAGGTGCTGAATCTACCACACACCCAGAGCTGATTAGTTAAGGTGCTGAATCTACCACACACCCAGAGCTGATGAGTTAAGGTGCTGAATCTACCACACACCCAGAGCTGATTAGTTAAGGTGCTGAATCTACCACACACCCAGAGCTGATTAGTTAAGGTGCTGAATCTACCACACACCCAGAGCTGATTAGTTAAGGTGCTGAATCTACCACACACCCAGAGCTGATTAGTTAAGGTGCTGAATCTACCACACACCCAGAGCTGATGAGTTAAGGTGCTGAATCTACCACACACCCAGAGCTGATGAGTTAAGGTGCTGAATCTACCACACACCCAGAGCTGATTAGTTAAGGTGCTGAATCTACCACACACCCAGAGCTGATGAGTTAAGGTGCTGAATCTACCACACACCCAGAGCTGATTAGTTAAGGTGCTGAATCTACCACACACCCAGAGCTGATTAGTTAAGGTGCTGAATCTACCACACACCCAGAGCTGATTAGTTAAGGTGCTGAATCTACCACACACCCAGAGCTGATTAGTTAAGGTGCTGAATCTACCACACACCCAGAGCTGATTAGTTAAGGTGCTGAATCTACCACATACCCAGAGCTGATTAGTTAAGGTGCTGAATCTACCAGACACCCAGAGCTGATTAGTTAAGATGCTGAATCTACCACACACCCAGAGCTGATTAGTTAAGGTGCTGAATCTACCACACACCCAGAGCTGATTAGTTAAGGTGCTGAATCTACCACACACCCAGAGCTGATGAGTTAAGGTGCTGAATCTACCACACACCCAGAGCTGATTAGTTAAGGTGCTGAATCTACCACACACCCAGAGCTGATTAGTTAAGGTGCTGAATCTACCACACACCCAGAGCTGATTAGTTAAGGTGCTGAATCTACCACACACCCAGAGCTGATTAGTTAAGGTGCTGAATCTACCACACACCCAGAGCTGATTAGTTAAGGTGCTGAATCTACCACACACCCAGAGCTGATTAGTTAAGGTGCTGAATCTACCACACACCCAGAGCTGATTAGTTAAGGTGCTGAATCTACCACACACCCAGAGCTGATTAGTTAAGGTGCTGAATCTACCACACACCCAGAGCTGATTAGTTAAGGTGCTGAATCTACCACACACCCAGAGCTGATGAGTTAAGGTGCTGAATCTACCACACACCCAGAGCTGATTAGTTAAGGTGCTGAATCTACCATACACCCAGAGCTGATTAGTTAAGGTGCTGAATCTACCACATACCCAGAGCTGATTAGTTAAGGTGCTGAATATACCACACACCCAGAGCTGCTGATGAGTTAAGGTGCTGAATCTACCACACACCCAGAGCTGATGAGTTAAGGTGCTGAATCTACCACACACCCAGAGCTGATTAGTTAAGGTGCTGAATCTACCACACACCCAGAGCTGATTAGTTAAGGTGCTGAATCTACCACACACCCAGAGCTGATTAGTTAAGGTGCTGAATCTACCATACACCCAGAGCTGATTAGTTAAGGTGCTGAATCTACCACACACCCAGAGCTGATTAGTTAAGGTGAAGGAGGCAAAAGGCAAAACTGGATGAACAGGACATAATAAATACAAGTGTATAAACGCTCATCTTCCAACTTCCCCTATGAATAAATAGAATGCATAAATGTATCCCTATAGCTGGATAGTTTAGTAGATACATAAAGTGATTGATCTGATCTCTCATCCATTCCTTCCCCTTCTGTCTATCTGATCTCTCTCAGTTCATCCCAGATGGCTATGCGTCTCATCTCTCCCAGCTGGAGTACAGTCAGAGGTCTCGTCCTGCCAAGACCGCCAGTGCCCGTATCATCCTCCGTAAGGGCAGCTTTGGACTGGGCGCGGCCGGGGGGGACTACCTCCGCAAGCGCAACCACATCCTGCGCTCAATCAACCCAACTGGGGGGGGGGTTTCTAGCTCCTCTGGCCAACCAGGACGTACGGAACGCACGCTGAGCCAATGCGAGGTGGAGAGGGAGAAAGCAGCGGGGACCCAGAGGAGTATGAGTATAGCAGCTGGGTGTTGGGGCCGCACCGGGAGCACCAAGGAGGAGTCAGGAGGGTTACTCAGCCCTAAGTAGGGCTCACCAGACTGGGCTACAGGGGGAGGGGACCCTGCCTGACTGGACATGAACACCATCTCTGGACTGGCCCTGAGAGAGAGATGGAGAGAGGAGGAAATATGGTGAGAGAGAGAGATAAAGAAAATTATGGGATGAAACAGGGGAGGGATAGGGTTAACAGAGGGATGGAAAGAGAGATGGAGAGAGAGGGAAAAGGGCAGAGAGGGTCTCTGGGGAAGTGGATATAAAGCCAGAAAGATGGGTGTTGCTCTAACTTTGATGTACATTTTCTAAAGACGTTTCTACTGTATCATGAGTCTCACAGTCAAGACTTTTATATTACCTATCTTGGCCACGAAAAGAACTGTAAGGAAAAACGAAACATTTAAACAAACTATCGTAAGCCTTAATCGTTGCCCCCTTGGGGCCTGGAAGGCCCACCCCGGTCCGAGGAATGGTTGAATTTACTCTCTGCATCTAAAGGACAATGGGAATTCACAACCACCCCAGCACAGGACAGGCGCAGACAGTGGAGCCATCAAAAGAAGTGTCAATGGTGACCTGGAGGTCAGGGTGGTCAGTTTGTAGCCATGGCAACAAGCCAACAACTTCACCTCTGATTTTATCCCTTTATCTTCGCTGAGATACTGTCAACTAAGAAGCACCATTACCCTAAAGAAAGATTGAGGGAAGAGGAGAAGAAAGAGGGAGAAGGATACATGGAAAGAGGGTAGATACAGAGAGAGATGCAAGGCAAAAGAGAGGGAGGGGCAAGGTTATGAATGAGGTGTAGAATTTCCCTCTAGTCTCTATTTTCCTCTACTGTTTTCAGTGTGGTACTACACAGTGATTTGTACTGTCAACGTTGGCTCCGCTCCAGTCCTTTTAAGTCAATAACAGAGTAGCTACAGTACCAGTACCATGTATCTCAGTTTGGCCTGTGGGCTGTCCCAGGCCTTAAACACCAACGACATGTTTATGAGTCAGACTGAAGGAACCCAGGACTGAGCTTAATAAGGCTTGGCTTTGATATAACAGAAGACATTAGTAACACATTTCCTCAGACAGATAACAGCAACAATCCCTTTACCAGACCATCTGCTTGCAATACCTTTGAGCCACCAGTGGTGGGCACTCTCCCACTCTGTTTTCCATAAGCATGATGCTGTTGGTAGTCATTCAGTCCATCATGCGGCGCCCCCTAGCGCTCAACGTTTGCCATTACACACAATTCAGTGACCACTGGACTTCCCTATGATACTCTGAGGAGTCTGAGCTCTTTCATTCTTGAGGGATGGGATGAATGCTATTCATTAGACATTACTACATTTCAGTCTGGATAAAGACATGCTTTGATTACACTTTATTTTACAGTTCCCCTATCCTGTTTTAGTTTACCTGGTAGTAATACCTCATGATAGACGCCTGCTGATACCAAGTTGTTTCCAACTGTGATTAATTATCTGAAGTACCAGAGAATATACAATGTTATTCCTTAGCAAATACCAGCTGTCATAGGACTGTAGAATAAAGTGTTACTGATACTTTGACTAAATCTATGACAACCTGTACACAAAATGAAAGATGAACACCTAACAGAGAAGCAGTAGTAGGGTTGCACCCTTTTTTATCATACTGTCCTGTTGTCTGGCTCCTACTGGTTAGATATTGATATGAGAGAGTGTTCCTTTATCCTCCACTTCAAATATATTCCCATTACTAATCACACAAAGCCAACGCAGGGCCAAAACACCAATCTCTCTCTTAACGGCTGCAGTATCTCAACCTGTTCAACCTCGTTGTTCGTAGCACTAGTTTATGGCAGAGAATCTAGTTACCATCTCATGTAGCTACATATTGTTACCTTTGTAGTGCATGATATAATAACTATTCATTATTGCAGGGTATGTGTGCTACAGTACTTACACTCGTGTACATTTTTTAAATGTCAGGATTACTTAATAATGTAAGTAAATGTGCCAAGAACAAGACAGTTGTTGGTTAGGTGTGGAAAGATAATGTACCAGGCTGTATCCAACCTTTCCTTTGTGCTGTGTATGGTGAGATGAGTTGGAGCTTGTTGCATTGAGATCATGGCGGCATGGCTTTAACTAAAAGGCTGTGCTGTTATATACTGTATTTTACAGATGTAAATCAGATTAGATCTATGAATTTGTAGATATGTTTTAATCCAACATATTGTCCATATCTAAGTAAAGGACATAATTGCTGATATAGGATGAGGTTATGGTTTCACTTATGACTTGAGCGCTTGTAAGCTCTAGCATGTTGCTTTGATTCTAGGGACACTATTGTCAACTACAGTAGGGTGGCAGGTAGCCAAGCTGTTAGAGTATTGGACCAGTAACTAAAAGTTTGCTGGTTTTAATAACCTAGGCTGACAAAGTGAAAAAAATCCCTTATAAAACAACTCATTTGACCAATGTGGTGGGATGTAGGGATACCTAGTCAGTTGTCCAACTGAACATAGCTTCCGGATTAATCCAACTCCTCTGAATCAGAGAGGTGCGAAAGGCTGCCATAATTGAAATCCATGTCTTCAGCACCCGGGGAACAGTGGGTTAACTACCTTGCTCAGGGGCACAAAGACAGATGTTTACCTTGTTCGCTCAGGGATTCAATCCAGCATCCTTTTGTTTACTGGCCCAACACTCTAATCACTAAACTACCTGCCTCCCTATGTATGTGACAATAAAACACCCTTGTATTGTCAACCTAAATGGAAGGTTTGATTTATTGCTATCTGTTATACAACGGGTGGGTCTAATACTGAATGCTGATTGGCTTAGGTGAGGATTGTTCATGTGATTAAAGCAATAGTTTTTGTCAGACATTGATCAGACCAAAAAAAGAATAATCTAGTCCATTTGTTGTGTACAGTAGTTCTAGTTACCTAAGGACACTTTTGAGGTCTTTAAAAAAAAACGGTTGGAATTTGGTTCTGCAGTGAGGTAGCTGTAGCTGATTGGCTGGAAGGCACTGTGAGGTTTTAGATACAGCCATACTGTTCCCCTCTGGCCTGTGGGTTGGTGATGATGAGCTAGTGGAATGTCCTCCTGCTACAGAGCTGGAGAGCCCAGACTGTACAGGAGCCATGGATGTCTGTCTGTCAGTGTAGATAAGGTCAAAATGATACTGTATATGTAGGAATATAATGGTTGAGAGGTATTTATTTACATAACTCATGCGGTTACTTAATATGATGGATCTTTCAGGTGAATAGCGTTTTGTTTATGATGACGGTCTAGTTCTGAATAGGAGGACCAACAGTCAGTGGAAGGTGTTTGTTTTCTTAGCCAGTGCAATATTATTATTGTTCCAGTCGCAGAACCACAAGCAGACACAGACAGTCAGAGACCACAGCAGAGACAATCTATATATTGTATCTAACATGCACAAGCATAGACAACATAGACAACATCTAGTTCTACTGTCCCGCCCCTTCACACTTCTACTGTCCCTTTACAAAGGTTAACTGTTACGATTTTATAGTGCAAACAAAACTATTTTTCAAACCGGACCATTTTACAAAGTCTTTGACAAAATACTGTATTGCTTCCTATCGTGTGTGAAGGTAGATTTTTTAGTCAGAATGAAGAAGTGGCTGAATGTGAACAGGTGAACGTGAAACTCCATCCACTATTTGAATTGTATTAGGTGGTGTTCATCATTCAGACTGGGTTAGCCCTCAATACTGTATACAGTATGAATATATCAGTTATGTTAACCACTTAACCATACAGTATGTCGTGAAATAGAAATGTATGTCAGAAAAAACAACTGTTTATATTTGAGAATATTACAATTATTGCCACTTTAGTAGCAGTCTTGCATGTACTCCTATTAGATGTCAGTGTACACAATGTACAGGACATGTTCTACTGTATGGGGCTGAAATCTTATTAATAGTTCTACACCTTGTAGAGTTACAGGTACAACGAGAACTATATAACAATGTGTTCCGTCTGTTCTGTACTAGCATTCCACTCCTTGTCATGACAACAATTTATTTTATGGTTGGCATGGCAAGGAGTAATGTAAACCTTTTTTTGGGGGGGTGGGGGTTAGTTAATGCTTTTTACTAAGGAGTGTAATATTAGCACAAACAGACTGCATTTCAGGCTAACAATGTGTACTTACACTGTACCTGCTTATGTAGCTACCACGTAAATACATAGATTTCTGAATACTTAATATGCTGTAAAGTGGGACCAATATATTTAGCTACAATACAGTACATACATAGAATTTATGTCATTTACTCAAGTATTAATAATATAAAATGTACACAAGCTTAACATGATAATATACATTAACAGATTGGGAATGTTTTGTACAGTATTAGTACAATACAGTAATGGCATATACTATCACTCTAAATATATATATAGGGGTAACATATACTGGTTGAAGTGGCAATAATTTAATTGTATTTTGATTATATGCAGTTTATTGGACATAAAGGTAGAATAGTAATGATATAATGCATATTTGAATTTGAAGGCATGTACATAAATGAAATAGTGTTCTGTACCTCTTACAATCTCATCCATTTCCCTTTGTAGCAGGTCTGAATTTCAAATGGTTTCAGATTTATATCTGTGACAGTTTATCATGGTTTTCTTTTACAGAAAAACAAAACATCATCATCAGCATTATTAGGCAAGGCCGTAAGACGTATACTTATGTACTTGAAGTGACACATATTTGAAACACCTCCAACATCAGATCTGTATGCAGATCCCTCACTGCTCGCTCTCTCTCTCCTCTGGTTAATAGCTCACTTTGAACCTTCGAGGGTGAGAGCTCGCTGTATCATTGTCTCTGTACTGTGGAATAAATACAATTGGAAAACGAGCACTCTCTCCTTGTAGATTTTATGGTTTATGTGGGATAACATTTTATAGCAAAGTATTATTTGTACATGTAGTGTTTTGTTTATGATGATCATTCTATTGTATTAATTGGAGGACCAACAATAATATTGACATAGAGAAACAGACACAGCAGAGGCAACAAATCACACCCACACACAGATCCAGGTTTAGTTACCATCATTCCAGAGAAAACATGTGAGTACCTACACTCTTATTACAATCTACTTATGCAACTACTGTATACTACAAAACATGTATACATCATGTCACAAAACTTTTATTTTTAAAAATAAAATAGCTACATTTAAGCTACAAAGCTGTCATAACTTTGTTGTATAGGCCTACAGAACACCTTTATGAAACAGTCATAACACCTTTATGAAACAGTCATAACACCTTTATGAAACAGTCATAACACCTTTATGAAACAGTCATAACACCTTTATGAAACAGTCATAACACCTTTATGAAACAGTCATAACACCTTTATAGTGTTGCAGTATTATTCATAACCATCAAAACACATTTATTCAACATCATTAATAAGCAGTTTTCTAACTAAATACAAACATTAAAGTTGATATTTTTACTGTCACAGTACCAGGCAACAGGCTGGGAGAAGCACAGGTACCATTACCCTGGTAGCAGTTTAGGGGTAAAATGTCTTGCTCCAGGCCACATTGGTAGTAGGGGATGGAACCAGCCCTGGGGAGGAAGATGGAGAGAGAGGCTGGTGATGGCAGACAATACAATGCCAAATTGCTTAGAGTTACACATAACCAAATATCTACCCCAATCTCTCACATTTTTAATGAGTGCTTGATGTGTGCCCAGAAGTCTGGAAAGAGTCAAAGGTTATTCCACTACCTAAGGATAAAAAAGCTACATTCACTGGTCCTAATAATCATCCTATAAGCTTGCTGACTGTGTTAAGTAAATTATTGGAAAAAATTGCATCTGTACAAATCAAGGATTATTTCTCATGCAATGGTCTGATAACGGGTTTCCAGCATACAAAGAAGAGCATTCTACGAGTACGGCCTTAGCACAAATGACAGATGATTGGTTAAAGAGTATGGATGACAGGAAGTAAGATGGTGCAGTGTTGCTAGATTTAAGTGCTGCTTTTGATGTAATTGATCATGAACTGTTACTAGGTAAACTTAAATGTTATGGTTTTAAGTCTGCAGCTCTATCCTGGATGGAAAGCTATCTATCCAGGAGAAGGCCAAAAGTGTTCTTTGATGGTAGCTTTTCAAACATTTAAGATATACACTGTGGTGTTCCTCAAGGAAGCTGCCTAGGCCCACTTCTCTACTCTATCTTTACTAATGATTTGCATTCATTAATGAACAAATCAAGAGTGGTCATGTATGCTGATGACTCTATAATGTATAGCGCAGCATCAGAATGTAATGAGCTAACAGATGTACTGAGCAGTGAACTTGTCACATCTGCTCCTGCTACGCCCTCAGGTGTTCATCCGGTGTGTTCTTGACCTGCAGTTACTCCCCCTGTACACTCTCTCTCTCTCCCTCTCTGTGTGATTGGGTGGTTGGAGACAGGTGTGCTGGAGTCAGAGCAGACCCATACCAGCTGCAACTCGTTCCATAATCAAGACCTCTACAAATACTCAGTCCTGCCACTTCCACGCTGCCAGATTGTAATCTCTGCTCAGTCAGTTCATGAGTCTAGTCATTTAGAATTATTCAAGATCCTGTTACTCTGCTGTGCCTGTTTCCCGGCCTGACACTGTTTATCCTCTCATTGCAGTTACCGCTCTGTCTCTGGCTCCTGTCTCATGTTCCACATCTCACCACCCAACTACCTTGCTCTGGATTTTAATCACCACCACTACCTGTTTACACTGTTCTACTCAGCTAACTCCAACCTCAGTCTCCACATCTGTTTTTTCTGCAACTCTTCTGAGCTTCCCCGAATCTGCACTCCATATCTCCCTGTGTAACAATAAATGTTTTGGTTCATTCATCCATGTTTCCTCATCTGAGTCTGCTCTTGGGTTCCCCTGTGTCGCTCTGGTTAACAGGACTAAGAATGGTGTCTGAGTAGGTTGATCCCCAGTTGAATTTGTTGATGAATAGAACACATGTAGAGCACGCGAAAAAAAAACGAATCTACTAGGCGTCATGTTGGACGCAGCTTTATCATGGTCAGAAAACATAGATAATATTATTAAGATGGGTAGGGGAATTGCTGCTACAAGAACATGGTCAGAGTATGTAACATCTAGCACAATGAATTTGACTTGTTGGGGAGGGATTAATAGTCAACAGTACACACCTTGAATTGCTATCAAGCACCTGAGCAAAAATGCATCACGTAATTCAGGCGTGGCAGCTTGTGTCCTGATATGCAGGATGAACAGGTAATACAGATTATTCTGTTTGCATTTGTTCCTTTTAAATCAGCTTGACTGACTTTCTTGTACTGCTCATCTATTGTGGTGTATATTTGAGTTATCTTCAGTTTCCCTTGATGTAAGTCATGGACATCACTCAACCTTTTATCTTTTTTTTTCTGCATGGTAGTCAAGTCAAGCCCCCCTTAGAAGTCAAGTCAAGCCCCCCTTGGAAGTCAAGTCAAGCCCCCCTTGGAAGTCAAGTCAAGCCCCCCTTGCAAGTCAAGTCAAGCCCCCCATGGTAGTCAAGTCAACCCCCATAATGAATGTACGAATAGTGTACTTATTTTTCCCAACGCAGTTGAGACAAAACCACGTCCCCGGCGTTCTACTACGCTCCCATTGGTTAGCTAGCATTGACAATTAGCTGCCTACTGTAATGCAGGCCTATTATTATCATGTTTGGTAACATTTGTCCATGTATTTATTTTCAGAGTTTCAATGAGTTTTAAAAATGTCTCAGAGAACTCTGCTGAATTCCCTCAATTGAAGGTCAGCTAACTTAACCTAGCTCGGTATTTTAAGTTGTCATATTATCATTAGTAGTCAACTATCAGGTAAAAGCATATGCTTATTATTCATAATTTCTCAAATATTTATTAGCTAATCATTCAGTCGAATACACTATGCTACAGTGTCTGTATCTTAATCTTTTATTTTATTGGCCAGTCTGAGATATGGCTTTTTCTGTGCAACTCTGCCTAGAAGGCCAGCATCCCGGAGTCGCCTCTTCACTGTTGATGTTGAGACCGGTGTTTTGCAGGTCCTATTTAATGAAGCTGCTAGTTGAGGACTTGTGAGGCGTCTGTTTCTCAAACTAGGCTCTCTAATGTAAGTCCTTGACATCACTCAACCTCTTATCATGTTTTTTTCTGCATGGTAGTCAAGTCAAGCCCCCATTGTAGTCCTCTTGCTCAGTTGTCCGCCGGGGGCCTCCCACTACTTTCTGTTCTGGTTAGAGACATGTTGCACTGTTCCGTGAAGGGAGTAGTACACAGTACTGCACAAGATCTTCAGTTTCTTGGCAATTTCTCGCATGGAACAGCCTTCATTTCTCAGAACAAGAATAGACTGACAAGTTTCAGAGGAAAGTTCTTTGTTTCTGGACATTTTGAGCCTGTAATCCAACCCACAAATGCTGATGTTCCAGATACTAGTCTGAAGAAGGCCAGTTTTATTGCTTCTTTAATCAGAACAGCAGTTTTCAGCTGTGCCAATATAATTGCAAAAGGGTTTTCTAATGATCAATTAGCCTTTTAAAATTCTAAACTTGGATTAGCTAACACTGTGCCATTGGAATACAGGAGTGATGGTTGCTGATAATGGGCCTCTGTACGCCTATGTAGATATTCCATTAAAAATCAGGCGTTTACAGCTACAATAGTCATTTTCAACATTAACAATGTCTACACTGTATTTCTGATAAATTTTATTTTAATGGACAAAAAATGTGTTTCTTTCAAAAACAAGGACATTTCTAAGTGACCTCAAACTTTTGAACGGTAGTGTATGTATGTGTATATATGCAGTATGTATGTACAGTGCCTTGCGAAAGTATTCGGCCCCCTTGAACTTTGCGACCTTTTGCCACATTTCAGGCTTCAAACATAAAGATATAAAACTGTATTTTTTGTGAAGAATCAACAACAAGTGGGACACAATCATGAAGTGGAACGACATTTATTGGATATTTCAAACATTTTTAATAAATCAAAAACTGAAAAATTGGGCGTGCAAAATTATTCAGCCCCCTTTAAGTTAATACTTTGTAGCGCCACCTTTTGCTGCGATTACAGCTGTAAGTCACTTGGGGTATGTCTCTATCAGTTTTGCACATCGAGAGACTGACATTTTTTCCCATTCCTCCTTGCAAAACAGCTCGAGCTCAGTGAGGTTGGATGGAGAGCATTTGTGAACAGCAGTTTTCAGTTCTTTCCACAGATTCTCGATTGGATTCAGGTCTGGACTTTGACTTGGCCATTCTAACACCTGGATATGTTTATTTTTGAACCATTCCATTGTAGATTTTGCTTTATGTTTTGGATCATTGTCTTGTTGGAAGACAAATCTCTGTCCCAGTCTCAGGTCTTTTGCAGACTCCATCAGGTTTTCTTCCAGAATGGTCCTGTATTTGGCTCCATCCATCTTCCCATCAATTTTAACCATCTTTCCTGTCCCTGCTGAAGAAAAGCAGGCCCAAACCATGATGCTGCCACCACCATGTTTGACAGTGGGGATGGTGTGTTGCTTTTACGCCAAACATAACGTTTTGCATTGTTGCCAAAAAGTTCAATTTTGGTTTCATCTGACCAGAGCACCTTCTTCCACATGTTTGGTGTGTCTCCCAGGTGGCTTGTGGCAAACTTTAAACAACACTTTTTATGGATATCTTTAAGAAATGGCTTTCTTCTTGCCACTCTTCCATAAAGGCCAGATTTGTGCAATATACGACTGATTGTTGTCCTATGGACAGAGTCTCCCACCTCAGCTGTAGATCTCTGCAGTTCATCCAGAGTGATCATGGGCCTCTTGGCTGCATCTCTGATCAGTCTTCTCCTTGTATGAGCTGAAAGCTTAGAGGGACGGCCAGGTCTTGGTAGATTTGCAGTGGTCTGATACTCCTTCCATTTCAATATTATCGCTTGCAGTGCTCCTTGGGATGTTTAAAGCTTGGGAAATCTTTTTGTATCCAAATCCGGCTTTAAACTTCTTCACAACAGTATCTCGGTGTGGTGTGTTCCTTGTTCTTCATGATGCTCTCTGCGCTTTTAACGGACCTCTGAGACTATCACAGTGCAGGTGCATTTATACGGAGACTTGATTACACACAGGTGGATTGTATTTATCATCATTAGTCATTTAGGTCAACATTGGATCATTCAGAGATCCTCACTGAACTTCTGGAGAGAGTTTGCTGCACTGAAAGTAAAGGGGCTGAATAATTTTGCACGCCCAATTTTTCAGTTTTTGATTTGTTAAAAAAGTTTGAAATATCCAATAAATGTCGTTCCACTTCATGATTGTGTCCCACTTGTTGTTGATTCAGTTACAGTTTTATATCTTTATGTTTGAAGCCTGAAATGTGGCAAAAGGTCGCAAAGTTCAAGGGGGCCGAATACTTTTGCAAGGCACTGTATGTACATTATTTCACTGCTCTAGTGATGTAATTTACTATTATGTATGGATTTTTACCTTACTTGTTTGTTTTTTACTCTTTATGCGATGCACAATGCAGAGAATACTGGAAGAAGAATTATCATTTAACTACCATAGTGAATTGTTGTAATGTTTGTTTGTGTCAATTAATCCCATAAGGGATGGGTTGCCAATTAGCAATTAAACATTTCATTCAGACATTTTATTCATTACATTGTTACTACACAGGTACAAGAGTAACTTTAATGTAAAGTGATACCTCTGAAAACAGTAGGACCTCTGCAGCTGTGCTGAGAATCAGAATACTGTATAAACAATTTATTAGGATGAAACTAACTGCAACATCTCTGTTCTTCAGCACAATACACTTCGATCACTTTGACTACTTAGTAAAGACACTCAATGATCAGAAGTGAAGGAATTTCAACATGGCCAAACAGAGTGCATCAAAGGTATTTATCACATATTTATCCTACACTCTTATAATTTATTTGACTTAATTATTCTTGAAAATATTTATCATATTAATTTCAGATCAGTCTACAATTGAAAAATGTAAATATCAAGGAATTTAAAACATAACATTGAATATCTATTCTCTTAGATTAAAAAGGAAGAAATTCTAGCTGGTCAGCTTGAAAAACCACAGGATGTGAAGGAATGGAATAAAGATCATGTAAATCAAATCAAATTGTATTAGTCACATGCGCCGAATACAACAGGTGTAGGTAGACCTTACAGTGAAATGCTTTCTTTACGAGCCCTTAACCGACAGTGCAGTTTAAAAAAATACGGACAAGAATAAAAGTAACAAGTAATTAAAGAGCAGCAGTAAAATGAACAATTTATACAGGGGAGTGCCGGAGTCAATGTGCGGGGGCACCGGTTAGTTGAGGTAGTATGTGCATGTAGGTAGAGTTAATTAAAATAAATATGCATAGATGACAACAGAGAGTGGCAGTGGTGTGGAGAGGGGAGGGGGGGCAATGCGAATAGTCTGAGTAGCCATTTGATTTAATGTTCAGGAGTCTTATGGCTTGGGGGTAGATGCTGTCCAAGTCTAGTCTTGGACCTAGACTTGGCACTCCGGTACCGCTTGCCGTGTGGTAGCAGGGAGAACAGTCTATGACTTGGGTGGCTGGAGTCTTTGACAATTTTTAGGGCCTTCCTCTGACACCGCCTGGTATAGAGGTCCTGGATGGCAGGAAGCTTGGCCCCAGTGATGTACTGGGCCATACGCACCACCCTCTGTAATGCCTTGCAGTAAGAGGCCGAGCAGTTGCCACACCAGGTAGTGATGCAACCAGTAAGGATGCTCTCGATGGTGCAGCTGTAGAACCTTTTGGGGATCTGAGGACCCATGCCAAAACTTTTCAGTCTCCTGAGGGGGAATAGGAGTTGTCGTGCCCTCTTCACGACTGTCATGGTGTGCTTGGACCATGTTAGTTTGTTGGTGATGTGGACACCAAGGAACTTGAAGCTCTCAACCTGCTCCAATACAGCCCTGTCGATGAGAATGGGGGCGTGCTCGGTCCTCTTTTTCCTCTATTCCACAATCATCTCCTTTGTCTTGATCACGTTTAGGGAGAGGTTGTTGTTCTGGCATCACACGGTCAGGTCTCTGACCTCCTCCCTATAGGCTGTCTCGTTGTTGTCGGTGATCAGGCCTACCACTGTTGTGTCATCTGCAAATGTAATGATGGTGTTGGAGTCGTGCCTGGCCGTGCAGTCATGAGTGAACAGGGAGCACAGGAGGGGCTGAGCACCCACCCCTGAGGGGCCCCTGTGTTGTGGTTCAGTGTGACGGATGTGTTGTTAACTACCCTTGCCACCTGGGGGTGGCCCATCAGGAAGTCCAGGATCCAGTTGCAGAGGGAAGTGTTAAATCCCGGGGTCCTTAGCTTATTGATGAGCTTTGACACTATGGTGTTGAACGCTGAGCTGTAGTCAATTAATAGCATTCTAAAACAGTGTGCTCTGGAGGTTAACATAGACTCTGCACATGCAGATATTTTGGATGAAAATTATATTACTGGGTATTGCCTTCTGGATTTTGAGAAATTGGAATTGATTCAATTGGATAATAAGTTAGGTCTTGCAATAAAACTATTCAAAAGAAAAAGGAACTTATAAAACAGAGGGGCACCATTCTTCAAGCACTGAGAAGACTCTAAGATAATGCATGACGTGTCCTTTTCATTGACATCACAATGTCTGCAGATCCAAGTCTAGCTTTGTCCTGAATGTGACAGTCAGGTGCGTTGAACTTAATAGCGCCCTGCCATGAATATAAAGCCTTCACCAACACAGATAAAGCAACTAAAGAGGAGAAAATTACAAAGTTCCCTGGTGAGGTTATTCGTTTCACGGCAGCCTGTATGAACAGCTGCACAAATGGCACCATACATTTTGGTGTGGGTAACGAGCCAGATTTCTGCCATGGGCAAGTTTTGGGAGTGAGTGTCCAGGACAAAGAGTCTTTTGTGAAAAGCATGCCTCTTGCCATTGAGAAACATTTTGATCATAAACATAAAGAAGCAGCCAAGAAATGCATCAAGACACCGTGGTTCATTGAGGTTCTCAACCCCAACATGACATTATCTGAAAAATATGTGATTGAGGTTGACATAGTGTCAGACTAGATGACCTGTAAAGAAGCATCTACCATGTATATAACGTGGCCAAAAATGCAAAATAGAAAAAGGCCAAGATGAATAAGGACAATGATGCAGAGATGGAAGAGACAGCAGGGATCTACTGCACCCCAATACCATTCCAGAATATTCTATATTTACAAACATCCTGTCTATTCAAAATCTTTCTGGTCAAAGAAAAAAACAGAGGAGTCTTAGGTCAAAAACGACATCCAGGGCTCCAGCAATCTGATAACAGGTGATTCATGTCTTTAGACAAGTCCCACTATAAGCAGTATGTACAGTGGCAAGAGAAAGTATGTGAACCCTTTGGAATTACCTGGATTTCTGCATAAATTGGTCATCAAATTTGATCTGATCTTCATCTAAGTCACAATAATAGACAAACATAGTGTGCTTAAACTAATACACACAAATTACTGTATTTTTCTTGTCTGTATTGAATACATAATTTAAACATTCACAGTGTAGGTTGGAAAAAGTATGTGAACCCCTAAGCTAATGACTTCTCCCAAAGCTAATGGGAGTCAGAAGTCAGTTAACCTGGAGTCCAATCAATGAGACGAGATTGAAGATGTTGGTTAGAGCTGCCTTGTCCTATAAAAAACACTTACAAAATTTGAGTTTGCTATTCACAAGAAGCATTGCCTGATGTAAACCATGCCTCGAACAAAAGAGATCTCAGAAGACCTAAGATTAAGAATAGTTGACTTGCATAAAGCTGGAAAGGGTTACAAAAGTATCTCTAAAAGTCTTGATGTTCATCAGTCCACAGTAAGATAAATTGTCTATAAATGGAGAAAGTTCAGCACTGTTGCTACTCTCCCTATGAGTGGCCGTCCTGTTAAAAAGATGACTGCAAAAGCACAGAGCACTCTCTCTGCATGACCAGGGGAGAGAGTCTCCCCCAGGAATTTATGGCCTGACATAACAGAACCTGGGTGTAGGAGAGAGTGAGAGAGTGGGAAGCCACGATCTACACCCAGAAAGGGCCACGTCATGACATGGAATGGTGGAACTTACATTTTTATGAGCAGCCTGGAAAGATGCCATTTATTAAACGGGACAAGTTCAATTATATCAAGGACACCATTATCCCAGATCTGCTTTCTTTGAAAAGGCCTTGTGTGTTCCTCAACCTATTGCATGAGCCAGGGTGTGGGGGAACCACATTAGCCAAACATATGCTGTGGGAACTGAGAGACAAATTCCATTGTACTGTTCTGAAAGACACAACGGCAGTCCCCACTGAAGTTGCCCAACAAGTAGTCGAGCTGTTGACTTTTGAAACAACATAAAGCACTAAAAAGTAATTATTCTCAATTGCATGAGAAATGAATCTCAAATACAGACCAAGACAACAGATGGTACAGAAACAGTATAAACTGTTGTATTTTTTAGTAAACTTGCAGCAAGGGAGAGGACTTATTGCAAAGAAAAATAAATAAATAATCAAGACCACCTACAAGAATGCATGGAAGACATTCTATGGTTACAGGATCCTATTGGAGAACTTTTCAGAAGAATATGTTGAGGCTATTGTCAGAAAAACCCTAAAGAGCTGAAACATTGAGCAGAAAAGTGCTCAACTTTTTGCTGTTTTGGTCCTCTTAAATGTGTACTCAAAGAGTGAAACACTTTCAGTCTCTTTGTGAAAAGTTTCTTGACCTTCAACGCAACCGAGTATTTGACTCCTGGAAAGTTGAGAATACATTTGGAGTACTCTCCAGACTGTTGATCTGTTGTGCTGATAAAGGTCCTAGAAACTTTGAAGCTTTGAGGTTTATCTACCCAAGCATAGTTTGAATGTACTTGAGATCAAACACAAAGTGTCAAAAGCTGGCATAATCAATCTAGTTCTGACTACGGACATGCTGATTGGAGCCTGAATAAAGGGGAGAGAAAAACTCAGGCATGATATTTGCAACGTATTGTTGAGAAGGCAGCAGTCAGCCAAAGGACAGGAGTCACAGTTCTCGCAACTCATCAATGACATTGCAAAGGAGACGCCAAAAGATATGGAAACTGTACTGTTGAATGCAGGCAAGTGCTTTCCACACAATCCTGATATCTCCCAGCTTCTTGTCAGATACCATGCAAGCTCATAGATGATGAAAGTGAATCTTTTTAAAGCAATCTGAGTGATTAAGAAAGTATTTTATGGCACAGCATTGAAAGGTTCTGAGTAATATATATATTTTTAAACATACTTCTTATCTCCAATGTTCAAAGGGAGTTTGAGGCACATTTTTTGAAAATCAGAAAAACCCAAGAACTCCGAAGAGTCAGACTTATATTTTGCAGATGAGCAAAATTGTTACGTCATTAAGTGTCTTTAGACAAACAGCTACTGAAGTTATAAAATATGTTGTTTAGACACCTTTGGGGTTGAAGTTCACAAAGCCAATATTCCTTATTACCCCCCAGGAAATCTTGCATTGGCTATTTAAAAAACAATTAAAACGTTTTTCTTTCATGTTCATAGTCAATGAAAGAAAGCAAACTAAGTAAGACTCATTACACATTAATTACAGATTTCAGAAGATAAAGGAAACAAAATACATTTACATTCCCTCTCACTCAGAGTGACTGAGCGAGCCACGCAGAGTGACTGAGCGAGCCACGCAGAGTGACTGAGCGAGCCACGCAGAGTGACTGAGCGAGCCACGCAGAGTGACTGAGCGAGCCACTCAGAGTGACTGAGCGAGCCACGCAGAGTGACTGAGCGAGCCACGCAGAGTGACTGAGCGAGCCACGCAGAGTGACTGAGCGAGACACGCAGAGTGACTGAGCGAGCCACGCAGAGTGACTGAGCGAGCCACGCAGAGTGACTGAGCGAGCCACTCAGAGTGACTGAGCGAGCCACTCAGAGTGACTGAGCGAGCCACTCAGAGTGACTGAGCGAGCCACGCAGAGTGACTGAGCGAGCCACTCAGAGTGACTGAGCGAGCCACTCAGAGTGACTGAGCGAGCCACGCAGAGGCAGAGAGGAGCAGCTAACAAGATAGATAGCAACTCAACAGATAGGCTAGCAACTCAACAAGTTAGCCTGGAAAAAGGCAAAGATGGCAGACTCACTGTTTTCAATCAGCCCACCGAAAAACGTTAACTTCACAGACTTTGGTATCTGGCCCAATCGGATCCAGAGGTTTGAAAGATTTCGTATTGCAGCAAGCTTAAATTAAACATCTGAAGAATACCAAGTCAACTCAGTAGTGTACACAATGGGGGATAAAGCTGATGTTCTCTCCATGTTAGCCTTAACTAGTGAAGACAAAAAGAGCTACATGAAAGTCAGAGATGCTTTTGAGAAGAATTTTGTGTGCAAACACAATGTAATCTATAGGTAGGTCTTATCCAACTGGCTACAGATTGTCATGTGAGTATTCTAAAATCCACAAAGAAAAGATGTGCATTTTCCCATCAGTTGTGTTTCCATCAAACTGACGTGATGACGTAGTGCACACAAAATGTCAGTTTGGTGAGAATGACCTGGTCAGAGATGGACTGGTAGTAGGCATTATGGATCACGGGCTGTCAGAGAGACTACAACGAGAGTTAGAGTTGACTCTCACAAAAGCCATTACAAAATAAGGAGGAAATCAGGAAACAGCAGACAACACTACGTAGCACTGGTAGCTCAGACATGAAAAAGGTAAACATGGATGCAATGAGATTCCAAAGAAAGGGCCAACAGCATCCAGGGAAGATTGTACAGATATGGAATGGAACTGTCAATCAAACCACAGGAGGTGGGAGATGTGGTAAGCCACAGCCACACTTATTGTACAGTTGCCCTGCACGACAGGACGAGTGTAGAAAACGCCACAAGAAAGGACATTTCGCAGCTGAGCTGTGGATTAGATGAAATCCATGATGTCACGAGAGAATTTAAGATATTATTTTTTGACAAATACACTCTATGGATTCAGTTGATGTTTGGTGACAGAATGTAAACGTGAAAGGACAACAGATGACATTCAAGCTAGACTGGAGCAGCGGTGGCAACCATCCCAGGCAGTCTCTTCTCCAAACAGGGAGATGGGAGCGACAAAGAACCTGTGTGGACCAAGAAACTCACCGATAAGGTAGTGTGGACAATTCAATGGCACTTTAGAGCACATGGGCAAAACAGGGAAACACCCAGTGTTTGTCATACCAGGCCTGGTTATCCCACTTCTAGATTGACCTACTATACAAGACCTGCAGCTACTCAAACCAGTGAAGGCCATACACCTAACAGCAGAGAACTGTATCCCAGAGTGTTCACAGGAGAAGGGAAACTGCAGGGGGAGTACAAGACAAAGTTGAAAGAGTCAGCCACACCCGTTGCCTTGTCGGTGCCTTGCCGTGTCCCACTACCCCTGTTGAAAAAAGTGTAGATATGACACATCTGAATGAGAATGTGTGTAGGGAAAACACATCCTACCCGCAGTGGATGAGATGATGGCCAAACTGTCAGGAGCAACAGTTTTCTCCAAGCTAGACGCTAGCAGGGTTCTGGCAGATCTCCCTACACAAAGACCCACACGCCACCTTCATGACACCTTTAGAAAGGCAAAATCAAAGCCATCGCTGAGGTGCCAGTGCCCAAAGACATTGCAGATATTCAACTCTTCATGGTGAACTACGTTGGCAAGTTCTCTCCAAACATTGCAGAGCTGACAAAAACCCACCAGGGACCTCCTGAAAGCTGACAATGACTGGATATGTGACAGCACACAGGGTTTGAGAAGCTTGAAAACAGAACTAAGTTCACTCATTGTCCTGACAAGCATCTGCAGATGCATCCTCACATGGACTGGAGTCTTTTCCCAAATGCAACCGTCAGGTGAATGGAGGCCCATGGCCTTCATTTCACACATCATGACAGAGACAGAGCATAGATACGCTCAGATTGAGGAGGCGCTTGCTGCTACATGGGCCTGTGAGCATTTCCAGACTTACCTGCTAGGGTTGGACTTTGTGATCAGAACAGACCACAAGCCTTTGATTTCACTCCTGGGCACAAGAGCGCTGGATGACCTACCTCCTTGCATACTGAGATTCAGACTCCTATCGGATCATGTATGTCCCAGGCAAGAATCTGGTGACAGCTAATGCTCTCTCAAGAGCTCAGCTCCCAGGGGAGCCTACAGAGGATGACATTACATGGGGTCCCCGAGACAGAAAATGGACCCCAGTTCTCAGCCTCTGAATTTGTTGTTTTTGCAAAAGAGTAAAACTTTGTGCATGTGAGAAGTTGTCCATCTCAACTCAAATCCGAGTGGCCAGATCTCAAGCCCATTGAGGGGAAGAATAGGGAAATGAAGGACAAACAAGTTGCCTGGTACACCAGATGATGGAGAATGCAGGAACAACACGTCTGGATCAAGGACGTCCCCAGCAACACTTACTCCTTTTAAACCACAACTACAATTATGCATGAAAATACAATATGCAAACACAATTTTTTATATGTTTTGGTAAATGTTCTGCTTATTTTACATTGAAGAAAAAATTGTCTTAAGTGTAATTTATCGCACTGTTGAGGTGGGTGGGGTGGGGTACTTCCGTAAACAAATGTGTCATGAGAATTATTGTTGCATATGGGATGTAAAACTAAATAAAATTGGTGTGATTGGAGATCATGGTCTCTACAGATGTCAATGTCTGAATAATTATTGTCAGAACATGCATAGCAAAAGGTGCAGAATGTCCAGTCAGTCATGTGGTTCTTTATTCTTTACGCCAGGCAGCGTTACATCTGATGCACACATATATTATCATAAGGTACTGTAGTCAAGTCCCAGTTCCACCGCAGCAGCTAGAACCAAACTCAGTCCTCACTATACATCTATCTTCCCTTCATAAACAACTTTCAAATGGGATGGTGGGAGAAAACAGAGACTTTTTACAAGATTCATAGTACCAGGGGATCTCTTCAGTTAATAGCATATTGATTGCCTTGTAAACAGAATGGACAGGATACAACTGAGACTGGGCTTGTTAAGAGGCAGGTTGGTACATAGAAATATTTATCCTGGCAAGAAACACATATAGCAGTCTTCTACAAGCTAGTCATTAGAAGCATTTGTAAGACAGTGTTTCCGAAATATTTATTCTTTGGCGAGGCGCAACGCCCCCCAAAAGCAACATCAGAAGGTTGAAGACACTGAACATTTCAAATCAGCCTTTTTAGATGTGGGGGGCAACAGTGCTGATCAGGCAGGCCACCTTGCCTAAGAAATGGTAGGAGGAAACACTTGAGGAGAACACAGTCCTAAAGAGTAATGGATTTATGTACAGTAGACACAGGAGGGTACAGTTAGTTCAATGGAGGTTTATAGTACAATCAGAGCTGGTTTGTGCATGCATGCATCTGGTTGGCTCCCAGACCAACACCTGATCACTTCCTTAACCCATTTAGGCTACATGATCTGAAGAGGTGGTCAGAAAGGTATTTCTTACTAAATCAGTGTTCCTTGCTCTTGGTCCTGGAGAGATTAATGCAGTGTGTGCAGGCTTACCCTAACACATCTTATTCAGCTGCTCACAGTCTTGGGGTTTAGTTGATTTGTTGAATCAGGTGTGTTAGTGCTGGTCTGGAAAGAAAGCCTTCACATACTACAACTCTCCAGGAGCAAGATCTAATGAAGTACTTCATAGTTACTAAATAAGTGGTTTTAATTCTTAAAAAAAAAAAAAAAACGATCATATCTCACATTTTAATCTTATAAAAAGGTGCTTAAAATAAATCCTTCAGTCTTTTCTTTGTTTAAATGAGAAGCGGTCGATAGTCGTTACACCACACAGATACATTACCCATGTACATACAGTCTACAGGGGGATGGAAAGGAGAGGGAATCTGCCCTCGCTTTTACAGATGGATGGATGGATGATATTAACAAGCAGCAATGGGAGGAGCCTGTACATAGAAAATGGTGCAACACCTCATAATCCTTAAATCATAACTTACATTATAGCACTTTGTTCAGGTCTAAACAAGGGTATAAATCCGTTGCTTGTCAACAGTGGTTTCCAGATGTTTTGTGCTGTAAAGCCTTTCACTATACCCCTCTGGACAAATCAAACAATGCTTTATGCCACCACCCACATTTACAAATATACGACCATCGATTAGGGACAATTCACTTATGACATCAGTTATGTCATGCTTATGACAGTCTTAAGTATCCTTTACGCCAGAGGGTTCCAGTTAAGTGTTAGGATTAGTGTGTGTTTGTGTGTACGCGTGTGTGTGTACGTGTGTAGGTGTGTGTGACATGTCTAAAGAGCGCGAGGCCTCTTGGGGTTGATCTGTTTGCTCGCCTGCTCCTCTTCCTGGAGTGTAGAACGGAAACCCTTCACTTTGTCTGAGAGAGAAGGAGAGAAAGGAGGAGAGAGGGGAGGAGAGAAGGGATGCTAAGATAAAAATCAGAAAAATATACTTGCTAATTACTTGCAAATAATGTGACTTATTCTGATCTAGAATCAGTTATAGAATACCCCATTACCTCTGAGCTCAGTGAGGATGTCTATCTTTTGATCCAGGATCTGTTCTAGCTGCGTGGCGTAAGAGTCCACATCATAATCCACCTCTTCTGTCATCTCCAACAACACCTTCTCATCCTCCAGCCAACGGATAGACTCCTGCACCGGACACACACAGAGAATAAAAGACACACCCTGAATAATGTGTGTGATTGTGTATGTGTGTATGTACTTGTGTGTGTTTGTATGTGTGTGTGTGTACCTGGAACACAGCTCGGTGGTCCTCCAGGACTTGTTCCTCCATCTCCACCAGCTGAGACACAGCCTCATGGAAGGTAAAGAGCTGAGGAGACACCTCCTCTTCCTGGGGAGAGAGAGGGGAGATAGATAGAGGAGAAGGAGAGAGAGAGAGAAAAAGGGATGAGAGGGAGGGGAAGGAGAAAGAAAGGAGATAGAGGGAGGGGAGAGAGAGCACAGGAGAGGGGAGAGATTAAGAGAGTCAGAGGGAGGGAGGGAGGGAGGTGTTATGCTGAATTATGAAATCACTCCTATATTGAAGAACCACACACATTTTATCTGACAGTAAAATAAACTGATATTCGTTCATTAGTTGAGAGAGGCAGATTAGAGTACTAGTCAGTACATAGAGAGGTGACTGTATGGAAGGAGTGTGCGTATGTTCTTACGTTCTGTTCACAGAGCAGTTTGAGGTCATCCCTCTGAGGTGAGCTGCCGACCCCCCACTGAGCCTCCAGGACTTCCAGCTGGGTGACGCTGTGACCCCCTCCTCCCCCCCGCCCCTCCATCATCACCCCTGGGTCCACCGTTAGCTCCTTCACCCTGTCGACACACACACATTTTTGTCATTTAGCAGACTCTCTTATCCAGAGCGACTTACAGGAGCAATTAGGATTAAGTGCCATGCTCTAGGGCACATTGATAGATTTTTCACCTAGTAGGCTAAGGGATTCTGGCACACACCACACTCACATTAGTAGGATTCAGTTTTCCCTGACCATGTGATCTGACTGATCTGATTGGTTAAAACAGTCAATGAACCAATGGCAATGAATGGACATCTTATTGGCAGACTCAACAGCCTTTTCAAATGACTGCCTCGCCTGGTTCACCAACTACTTCTCTGATAGAGTTCAGTGTGTCAAATTGGAGGGCCTGTAGTCCGGACCTCTGGCAGTCTCTATGGGGGTACCACAGGGTTCAATTCATGGGCCAACTTTTTTCTTTGTATATATCAATGACGTCGCTCTTGCTGCTGGTGATTCTCTGATCCACCTCTACTCAGACAACACCATTCTGTATACTTATGGCCCTTCTTTGGACACTGTGTTAACAACCCTCCAGACAAGCTTCAATGCCATACAACTTTCCGTGGCCTCCAATTGCTCTTAAATACAAGTAAAACTAAATGCATGCTCTTCAACTGATTGCTGCCCGCCCATCTAGAATCACTACTCTGGACGGTTCTGACTTAGAATATGTGGAGAACTACAAATACCTAGGTGTCTGGTTAGACTGTAAACTCTCCTTCCAAACTCCCATTACGCATCTCCAATCCTAAATTATTTCGCAACAAGTCGTAAAACTGACCATCCTACCGATCCTTGACTTCGGCGATGACATTTACAAAATAGCTTCCAACACTCTACTCAGCAAACTGGATGTAGTCTATCACAGTGCCATCCGTTTTGTCACCAAAGCCCATATACAACCCACCACTGCAACCTGTATGCTCTCGTTGGCTGGCCCTCGCTTCATCTTCGTCACCAAACCCACTGGCTCCAGGTCATCTATAAATCTTTGCTAGGTAAAGCCCCGCCTTATCTCAGCTCACTGGTCACCATAGCAGCACCCACCCGTAGCACGCGCTCCAGCAGGTATATTTCGCTGGTCATCCCCAAAGCCAACTCCATCTTTGGCCGCCTTTCCTTCCAGTTCTCTGCTGCCAATGACTGGAATGAATTGCAAAAATCACTGAAGCTGGAGTCTTATATCTCCCTTACTAACTTTAAGCATCAGCTTACAGATCATTGCACCTGTACATAGCCCATCTGTACATAGCCCATCTGTAAATAGCCCATCTGTAAATAGCCCACCCAACTACCTTATTCCCATATTATTTATTTTTTACTCCTTTGCACCCCAGTATCTCTACTTGCACATCTATCACTCCAGTGTTTAATTGCTAAATTGTCATTATTTCGCCACTATGGCCTATTTTTTGCCATTCCTCCCTAATCTTACTACATTTGCACACACTGTATATAGACTTTTCAATTGTGTTATTGACTGTACGTTTGTTTATCCCATGTGTGTTGTTGTTTGTGTCTCGCTGCTTTGATTTATCTTGGCCAGGTCGCAGTTGTAAACGAGAACTTATAGCTCAACTGGCCTACCTGGTTAAATATATATTTTGCTAGCTGGGAATGAAAAACATTAAAAACAAAACACTGCTTCTGAAATGAATGAAAGAAAGAGTTAAACATAGATGAAATGAATGAAAGAAAGAGTTAAACATAGATGAAATGAATGAAAGAAAGAGTTAAACATAGATGAAATGAATGGAAGAAAGAGTTAAACATAGATGAAATGAATGGAAGAAAGAGTTAAACATAGATGAAATGAATGAAAGAAAGAGTTAAACATAGATGAAATGAATGGAAGAAAGAGTTAAACATAGATGAAATGAATGGAAGAAAGAGTTAAACATAGATGAAATGAATGGAAGAAAGAGTTAAACATAGATGAAATGAATGGAAGAAAGAGTTAAACATAGATGAAATGAATGGAAGAAAGAGTTAAACATAGATGAAATGAATGGAAGAAAGAGTTAAACATAGATGAAATGAATGGAAGAAAGAGTTAAACATAGATTAAATGAATGGAAGAAAGAGTTAAACATAGATGAAATGCAATAAATGAATGAAAGAGTAAAAGATATAATCATGCCACAACTCAGTTCTGACAAACTGAAACTGAATGACCAATGCTGGTTAAATAAATGATATAAAACAAGCTGTAAAACGTGAGGCCGTGTAAGTTTGGAGCCATCCCTTACTAATATGGACACCAGACATTAGCAACCCTTAAGATGATGGTTAATAGAAAAGAAAGGGGTTAAAAAGGAAATGAAAGGAGTAGATAAA
This sequence comes from Oncorhynchus clarkii lewisi, assembly GCF_045791955.1. Lineage (NCBI taxonomy): Eukaryota > Metazoa > Chordata > Actinopteri > Salmoniformes > Salmonidae > Oncorhynchus > Oncorhynchus clarkii. The sequence continues at coordinate 18,041,056 of NC_092158.1, read as the reverse complement.
AGTTACCCCTGGTCCAGGATCAGATTGATATAATTTTTAATCACCTGATTGGCCTTATAGTTATTACACGGTTACAGTTAATTTGATCCTAGGTCTGTGTTTAGGGGTAACCTCTTCCTGGAGTGAAATGAGAGGCAGAACAGAGGACAGGTACATGAGGGTAGCTAGTAGAAGTCGTAGAGAGGAGAGACCTGGTGGGAGAGTTGGGAAAGTCATCGTACTCGTAGGTGTTAGTGGGGGAGAGTTCAGCACGACCCCCACCTCCACCACCCTGCTGCTGGGAGAAGGGGATGTCTGACGGGCTGATCCCAAACTCCTTCACTCTGTTTGGAGAGGGGGAGAGAGACACACACAGATCGATGCACACACACACAGAATCCGATCAGGATAAGGGTTGTTTTGGCTCGTATCAAGAAGGGAAAGTGAGGAGAGGAAGAATATTCTGCAATGACAACTTGAATTAATTAAACTTCTCCCCATTGACTAACAGTCTTAGTAATTAGTAGTAGGTGAGATGTAGACAGTCTGTTAGGTTGAGGTTAGGCAGGTGAATATCTCACCTGTTGGCGTATCTCAGAGTGTTTAGAGTGTTTTCACAGGAAGCCATTCCAGGAGATATAGTGGCAATCTGTGGGGGGATTAGCAGTTGGTACATCATTAGAAAATCATTATCGTAGGTGCTTTGTGGATAAACAGCAAACCAGGCCAGTATGTGTTAAAGGAGGTGTATATTATGTCACCATGCATGTCCTGGAGTTCTCCCCGATGAAGGAGTCTCTGAGGACCTGGGTCAGCTTGCTGGCTCTGAACGGGGTGTGGGGCTTGTTCCGACCCAGAGCCCTGATACACTCCTTGAGTGCCAGCAGACTCTTGTTGATCTCAGCCCCCTCCAGGCGTGTCTGGCGGTCAGCGCTGGATGTGTCGGCACCCCTCTCGTTCCCCGCCAAGTCAATCAGCGAGAACTTGCCGTGCATCTTCCCTCGCCGCCGCAAAATGATCTGGAACACAGCGTGGCTACGGGACGAGTGGGCATTGGCCGAGGTCTGACCTGACGTCCTGGGAGAGAGATGTTGGAGAGAGAGATCGACAATAAACAGCAGGAAAAGAGACAAAATTAGGAGAAATTTGACGATTTTTAAAAATATTTTAGAACATAAAATGGCAATCTATTAAATAATCCCTCTCTTCCTCCGTGGTTTTACCTGCAGCTGTTTCCGACCTCTATGAGTTTGAGGACGTCTTCAGTACATTTGACGTCTCTTTCCTGCAGCCCCACCACCTGCACCTGCTGCTTCCCATCCTCCAGAACCCTCAGCTTGGCTTTCCGGTTCAGCAGGTCAAACACCTAGACAACCACAAGACAACGACAACACAACAACGCGGCCAGGTTAACACAACCACAACCATCCTCCAGAACCCTCAGCTTGGCTTTCCGGTTCAGCAGGTCAAACACCTAGACAACCACAAGACAACGACAACACAACAACGCGGCCAGGTTAACACAACCACAACCATCCTCCAGAACCCTCAGCTTGGCTTTCCGGTTCAGCAGGTCAAACACCTAGACAACCACAAGACAACGACAACACAACAACGCGGCCAGGTTAACACAACCACAACCATCCTCCAGCACACGCAGCTTGGCTTTATGTTCATACAAATAGGTAGAACACTTAAATAACTACAACCACAAGATAACCATACACGGTCATATAAACACGGTCAACACATCCTCCAGGGGGCTTGAAGATATATTGGTCCCTTCACTTGCCTTCCCGCTGTAGATCTCAAAGAAGGTGGCGAAGACATTGAGGTCTAACTTCTTGTAGTTTGGCTTCTTCAACATGAGAAATACATCTCTCGCTGCACAGAGAGAAAAGGGTTTCACTAAAGAGACAACTTTACACAGAAGGAACACATTTTAACTCAAGAAAAGCAACTTTATCCGTAGAGAGAGATATGGTGTAGTGTTCGTACCAGCCAGCGCGTAGACTCCTTTAGAACAGTCCTGGTTCTTCCCAGAGAAGTCTCCTCCCATTGTCTGAAAGGGAAAGGGGTTGAGTCTCCTCTCAAACAAAGGCAATGGGCCAAAAAAAGAAAGACTAGAAAGTGTGTGATAACAAACATACAGTATATGCTTTAACAAGTTAGGCCAGACAAAATGTATATATTTTTAAAACCTTTTACTGCCGTGGGCAAAATCAGGGTCACACAGTGTGTTTCTTGGTAGCCTTAAACACATTTTATGCTTAATAAAATGCAATAATGTTTATTAATTCTGAAATTCTGAAAAATATAAATAATATTCCACCCCTGAGGCCACTAGAGCGCGATTTGGTCATCTGACTGCAGGTAAGTCCAGCTTCACATAAAAATAACAATGAAGAAAGGTTGAATAAAGACTTCAAGATGAATAGAAGCTGAAGCAGCTTATTACAGTAAGATGCCTCTAGTAGACTGCTATATATTTCAGATTGCACATCCGTTATAAAAAACTATGTCTCCAGAAAATGTCTAAAACTCAGCCGGGACATATCCAACTGCTGACAGCAATTCTTTACCACTCGGCCATCAGATTTGCCACCAATGCTCCTTATAGGACACATCACTACACTCTATACCCCTCTGTAAACTGGTCATCTCTGTATACCCATCACAAGACCCACTGGTTGATGCTTATTTATAAAACCCTCTTAGGCCTCCCTCCCCCCTATCTGAGATATCTACTGCAGCCGTCATCCTCCACATACAACACCCGTTCTGCCTGTCACATTCTGTTAAATGTCCCAAAGCACACACATCCCTGGGTCGCTCGTCTTTTCAGTTCGCTGCAGCTTACGACTGGAACGAGCTGCAACAAACACTCAAACTGGACAGTTTTATCTCAATCTCTTCATTCAAAGACTCAATCATGGACACTCTTACTGACAGTTGTGGCTGATTTGCGTGATGTATTGTTGTCTCTACCTTCTTGCCCTTTGTGCTGTTGTCTGTGCCCAATAATGTTTGTACCGTGTTTTGAGCTGCTACCATGTTGTGCTGCTGCCATGTTGTATTGCTACCATGCTGTGTTGTCATGTGTTGCTGCCTTGTTGTGTTGTTGTCTTAGGCCTCTCTTTATGGTGTTATGGTGTTGTGGTGCTCTATTTTTATTTTTAATCCCAGCCTTTTGGTAGGCCGTCATTGTAAATAAGAATTTGTTCTTAACTGACTTGCCTAGTTAAATAAAGGTTCAATAAAATAAATAAATACATGTATTTAATAAAAGGGGTAACATGACCAGGACCCAAACTTTAGTCCCTGTGACTGTCATTACAAAACTATTATACCAAAAGTGTAAAATCTTTTGTTGTACTAAGGTTGTTTAGTATTTTTGTAAGTGGTTCAAATAGTATTTCATTTTAATTTGTTTTTATCTTTTATTAGCTTGCCTCACTTTTCAAAAAATGTAATCCGTTAAACAGTAAATAAACTTTGTAAGGCCTTAGCATTAAAAATCCAACACACACTGAAAGTGTTCAACTCACATGTGTTTTCCCACTTCCTGTCTGTCCATAGGCGAAGCAGGTGGCCATGCCCCTCTCAAAGATGGTCTCAACCAGTGGCCGGGCAGTGAACCTTGGGAACGAGGGAAGAAATGCTTTAGATAGGTCAACCAAATCACAGTAAAGATAATTTAAAATTACAATATTATACACTACCAGTCAAAAGTTTTAGAACACCTACTCATTCAAGGGTTTTTCTTTATTTTTTACTATTTTCTACATTGTGGAATAATAGTGAAGACATCAAAACTATGAAATAACACGTATGGAATCATGAAGTAACCCAAAAAATATATTTTACATTTGAGATTCTTCAAATAGCCACCCTTTGCCTTGATGACAGATTTGCACACTCTTGGCATTCTCTCAACCAGCTTCATGAGGTAGTCACCTGGAAGGCATTTCAATTGCCTTCTTAAAAGTTCATTTGTGGAATTTCTTTCCTTCTTAATGTGTTTGAGCCAATCAATTGTGTTGTGACAAGGTAGGGGGGTATACAGAAGAAAACCCTATTTGGTAAAAGATCAAGTCCATATTATGGCAAGAACAGCTCAAATAAGCAAAGAGAAACGACAGTCCATCATTCCCTTCTTCAAGTGCAGTTGCAAAAACCATCAAGCGCTATGATGAAACTGGCTCTCACAATGTAGAAAATAGTAAAAACAAAGAAAAACCCTTGAATGAGGTGTTGTAAAACTTTTGACCGGTAGTGTACTTTGGAATAAATTATGCATTTATCTCAATGGAAGATTTGACTCATACACACAAGAATTTGGCCCGGTTCACACGATTATTTTTGTTCTTGAAATGTACCTGTAGACCATGTCGTTGTCGGTGCTGTCGTCAAAGGCGTAGTCGAAGCGGAAGGTCTGGTTCTCCAGGTACCTGGTCAGGTCAACCTTCTGCTTGGGCTCATGGACCATCACCACGTCCTTACTGGGGATGGTGATCACATCCAGGTCCTTCATCGTCAACTCTGAGGGGTGAGGTGAAAAGGAGTTCTGAATAACCCACTTTTGAAATAGAAAGAATGTTCTCAAGTGAAAGAGTGAGGAGTGTGATGCTTACGATGCTGTTAAATCTCTGCATGTAAAAGACCATCTGACCATGAAGCAGTTGGTGTGCCTGTGTTGGATTTATGAAATTCTGATACTTACCTTTTTTATTGAGGGGCCGTGCTCGTACACACACACATATCCTGTGCTCCTCATCGATCTGAAAGGTGAAGCAATATCATACGTACAAGATGTGATTCAGCGAGCGGCAAATGAAGACGTGTCACCACTCTATCTATGAAAGTAGATCTACAGCTAACATATACATACCAGATCAGCAGTGGTTAGAGGCCTGTAGTCAAGACTGGCTCTGAAGTCTCTGATCATACACATGATCTCATAGTTTGGTACAGTCACATCTACCTCCTGGGAGAGAATGGCACACGGTTAAAAGTGTGTGTGTGTGTGTTGGTGTGTGTGTGACGGTGTGTGTTCGTGTGTGTGACCCTGCCTGTGCTTTCTTCTCTCTCAGCTCCTGTTGTTGTAGTCGCCTCCTCTCTCTCTTCTCCTGCAGTTTCTCCACCTCCTTCACACAGTTGGATTTCCGCCGTGCTGAAACAGTTCAGAGAAGACAATAATCGAAAAGAATCTAGTACAAACGTAGAATAGTGATCCATTTTGTTTGTACCGTCTGTCCTTTTTCAATACACTTCAACGCTCTTTAGAGGCAAATGCACAAGACAAGCAAAAGATAAAAGCATGAGCGCTAAGCAACACATTCAAAAACATTGCAATAAAAGTGAAGCCCACCCCTCCAGGATAGTGAATATACAGAGAGAAATTACAACAGCTCATTGAAAGAGCTATTCTTTGGCTGCCTCTCTGTTCTTTCAGCAGTACAGCATGGCTAATAGGCCTATCAGTGTCTTTCTGCCTGGGAACATTATATCACTGGGCATGTGTCCCATCGTAACCCACCAGGGGGAACAACACATCTCAACACACAGCAGAGAGCTCTGAAACCAGGGTTTACACTAATAGGAAATGAAAACGGCTGGCCGTTAGCATGGCAATGTATTTAGCAATAACCAGGACTATTTTGAAATACTCAGCTGGAGTGTGTGTATGTGTATGTGTGTGTGTGTGTGTGTGTGTGTGTGTGTGTGTGTGTGTGTGTGTGTGTATTACCGTTCTGCTGTTGTTGTAGTGTCATCTGCTGTGTCTGTAGGGCTGTGAGTGCTGCAGGTGGGGGTGGTTCTGGTTGGCTTTGCTGGTGCTGTATTTGACTGGGTCTGGCTCGCGTAGTCCCTACTGCTGCGGCTGGAGACACACAACATCATTCACAATACAGTTTAGTCATTATTAGTACATTGTTTAGTAAATGCACATTGAGTACATCCCATATTATCTTTGGACACAACGCTTTCATCTCGTTTAATTGTATGTATTATAAATTCAGAATATGAGTAATGACTGTCAAATTTCTGCAGTGTCATCAACAGGTTATTATCTCTTTTCAATTACTAAGCTAGCTATCTCTCCCCAGACCCTCTCTCTCCTTTCTATTGCTAAGCTAGCTATCTCTCCCCAGACCCTCTCTCTCCTTTCTATTGCTAAGCTAGCTATCTCTCCCCAGACCCTCTCTCTCCTTTCTATTGCTAAGCTAGCTATCTCTCCCCAGACCCTCTCTCTCCTTTCTATTGCTAAGTTAGCTATCTCTCCCCAGACCCTCTCTCTCCTTTCAATTACTAAGCTAGCTATCTCTCCCCAGACCCTCTCTCGCTCCTTTCCATTGCTTAGCTAGCTATCTCTCCCCAGACCCTCTCTCTCCTTTCTATTGCTAAGCTAGCTATCTCTCCCCAGACCCTCTCTCTCCTTTCTAGTACTACGCTAGCTATCTCTCCCCAGACCCTCTCTCTCTCCTTTCCATTACTAAGCTAGCTATCTCTCCCCAGAACCTCTCTCTCCTTTCTATTACTAAGCTAGCTATCACTCCCCAGACCCTCTCTCTCCTTTCCATTACTAAGCTAGCTATCTCTCCCCAGACCCTCTCTCTCCTTTCCATTACTAAGCTAGCTATCTCTCCCCAGACCCTCTCTCTCCTTTCCATTACCAAGCTAGCTATCTCTCCCCAGACCCTCTCTCACCTTTCCATTACTAAGCTAGCTATCTCTCCCCAGACCCTCTCTCCTTTCCATTACTAAGCTAGCTATCACTCCCCACTCTCTCATTTCCATTACTAAGTTAGCTATCTCACCCCAGACCCTCTCTCTCTCCTTTCCATTACTAAGCTAGCTATCTCTCCCCAGACCCTCTCTCTCCTTTCCATTACTAAGCTAGCTATCACTCCCCACTCTCTCTCTCTCTCTCTCTCTCATTTCCATTACTAAGTTAGCTATCTCTCCCCAGACCCTCTCTCTCTTTTCCATCTGTGTATTTGTATATTTAGACTATTGCTAAAGATATCATGGTCTTTCTCGCTCTCTGTCTTGCTCTCTACAGATATCGTGGTCTCTCTCTCCAGATATCACGGTGCCTGAGGGCTATTTTCCCCATGTATTCACAGTTTCTGCTTTTTTTGAAGTTTCAGAAATATTTGCAAAGTGTTATAACACTTACTCATTCAAGGGTTTTTCTATATTTTTACTATTTTCTACATTGTAGAACAATAGTTAAGACATCAAAACTATGAAATAACACATTTGGAATCATGTAGTAACCCCAAAAAAGTGTTAAACAAATCAAAATATATTCTTCAAATAGCCACCCTTTTCCTTGATAACAGCTTTGCACACTCTTGGCATTCTCTGAACCAGCTTCATGAGGTAGTCACCTGGAAGGCATTTAAATTAACAGGTGTGCCTTGTTAAAATTTAATTTGGTGGAATTTCTTTCCTTCTTAATGTGTTTGAGCCAATCAGTTGTGAAGACAGCCCTATTTGGTAAAATACCAAGTCCATTTTATGACAGCTCAAATAAGCAAAGAAAAACAACAGTCCATCATTACTTTAAGACATGAAGGTCAGTCAATAAGGAACATTTCAAGAACTTTGAAAGTTTCTTCAAGTGCAGTCGCGAAAACCATCAAATCAAGTTCTATTGGTCACATACATATGGTTAGCAGATGTTAATGTGAGTGTAGCGAAATGCTTGACCTTCTAGTTCCGACCATGCAGTAATATCTAACAAGTAATCTAACAATTTCACAACAACTACCTTATACACACAAGTGTAAAGGAATTAATAAGAATATGTACATAAAGATATATGAATGAACGATGGCCGAACGGCATAGGCAAGATGCAGTAGATGGTATAGAGAACAGTATATACATATGAGATGAGTAATGTAGGGTATGTAAACATTATATAAAGTGGCATTGTTTAAAGTGGCTAGTGATAAGTTGATTAAGTTGACCCTCTGCCGTTTCCTGAAGTCCACGATCATCTCCTTTGCTTTGTTAAATGTTTCCATTATTAAAGTGGCTGGAGTTGAGTCAGTATGTTGGCAGCAGCCACTCAATGTTAGTTATGGCTGTTTAACAGTCTGATGGCCTTGAGATAGAAGCTGTCTCAGGGTCCCCGCTTTGATGCACCTGTACTGACCTCGCCTTCTGGATGATAGCGGGGTGAACAGGCAGTGGCTCGGGTGGTTGTTGTCCTTGATTATCTTTTTGGCCTTCTTGTGACATCGGGTGGTGTAGGTGTCCTGGAGGGCAGGTAGTTTGCACCCGGTGATGCGTTGTGCAGACCTCACTACACTCTGGAGAGCCTTCCGGTTATGGGCGGAGCAGTTGCCGTACCAGGTGGTGATACAGCCCGACAGGATGCTCTCGATTGTGCATCTGTAAAAGTTTGTGAGTGTCTTTGGTGACAAGCCGAATTTCTTCAGCCTCCTGAGGTTGAAGAGGCGCTGCTGCGCCTTCTTCACCACGCTGTCTGTGTGGGTGGACCAATTCAGTTTGTCTGTGATGTGTACGCTGAGGAACTTAAAACTTTCCACCTTCTCCACTGCTGTCCCGTCGATGTGGATAGGGGGCTGCTCCCTCTGCCGTTTCCTGAAGTCCACGATCATCTCCTTTGCTTTGTTGACGTTGAGTGTGAATTATTTTCCTGACACCACACTCCGAGGGCCCTCACTTCCTCCCTGTAGGCGTCTCGTCGTTGTTGGTAATCAAGCCTACCACTGTAGTGTCGTCTGCAAACTTGATGATTGAGTTGGAGGTGTGCATGGCCACGCAGTCATGGGTGAACAGGGAGTACAGGAGAGGGCTGAGAACGCACCCTTGTGGGGCTCCAGTGTTGAGGATCAGCGGGGTGGAGATGTTGTTTCCTACCCTCACCACCTGGGGGCGGCCAGTCAGGTAGTCCAGGACCCAGTTGCACAGGGTGGGGTCAAGACCCAGGGTCTCAAGCTTAATGATGAGTTTGGAGGGTACTATGGTGTTAAATGCTGAGCTGTAGTCGATGAACAGCATTCTTACATAGGTATTCCTCTTGTCCAGATGGGTTAGGGCAGGATGCAGTGTGATTGCGATGGCGTCGTCTGTGGACCTATTTGGGCGGAAAGCAAATTGGAGTGGGTCTAGGGTGTCAGGTACGGTGGAGGTGATATGGTCCTTGACTAGTCTCTCAAAGCACTTCATGATGATGGAAGTGAGTGCTACGGGGCAATAGTCATTTAGCTCAGTTACCTTAGCTTTCTTGGGAACAGGAACAATGGTGGCCCTCTTGAAGCATGTAGGAACAGCAGACTGGGATAAGGATTGATTGAATATGTCCGTAAACACACCAGCCAGCTGGTCTGCGCATTCTCTGAGGACGTGGCTGGGGATGCCTTCTGGGCCGGCAGCCTTGCGAGGGTTAACACGTTTAAATGTTTTACTCACGTTAGCTGCAGTGAAGGAGAACCCGCAGGTTTTGGTAGCAGGCCGTGCCAGTGGCACTCTATTGTCCTCAAAGCGAGCAAAGAAGTTGTTAAGTTTGTCTGGGAGCAAGACATCGTGGTCCGCGACGGGGCTGGTTTTTCTTTTGTAGTCCGTGATTGACTGTAGACCCTGCCACACACCTCTCGTGTCTGAGCTGTTGAATTGCGACTACTTTATCGCTATACTGACGCTTAGCTTGTTTGATTGCCTTGCGGAGGGAATAGCTACACTGTTTGTATTCGGTCATGTTTCTGGTCACCTTGCCATGATTAAAAGCAGTGGTTCGCGCATTCAGTTTTGAGCGAATGCTGCATTCAATCCACGGTTTCTGGTTGGGGAAGGTTTTAATAGACGCTGTGGGTACAACATCATCGATGCACTTGCTAATAAACTCGCTCACCGAATCAGCGTATTCATCAATGTTATTGTCCAACGCTATGCGGAACATATCCCAGTCCACGTGATCGAAGCAATCTTGAAGCGTGGAATCCGATTGGTCGGACCAGCGTTGAACAGACCTGAGCACGGGCACTTCCTGTTTTAGTTTCTGCCTATAGGCTGGAAGCAACAGAATGGAGTCGTGTGACAGATTTTCTGAAAAGAGGGCGGAGAAGGTCTTTGTATGCGTCGCGGAAGTTAGAATAACAATGATCCAGGGTTTTGCCAGCCCGGGTTGCGCATTCGATATGCTGATAAAATTTAGGGAGCCTTGTTTTCAGATTAGCCTTGTTAAAATCCCCAGCTACAATAAATGCAGCATCAGGATATGTGGTTTCCAGTTTACATAGAGTAAAATTAAGTTCTTTCAGGGCTGTCGATGTGTCTGCTTGTGATTATGATCGAAAATAATTATCTTGGTAGATAATGCGGTCGGCATTTGATTGTAAGGAATTCTAGGTTGGGTGAACAAAAGGACTTGAGTTCCTGTATGTTGTTATGATCACACCACATTTCATTAATCATAAGGCATACACCCCTGCCCTTCTTACCAGAGAGATGTTTGTTTCTGTCGGCGAGATGCGTGAAGAACCCAGGTGGCTGTACCGAATCTGATGACGTATCCCGAGTGAGCCATGTTTCCGTGAAACAAAGAACGGTACAATCTCTGATGTCTCTCTGGAAGGCAACCCGTGCTCGGATTTCATCTACTTTGTCGTCAAGAGACTGGACATTGGCTAGTAGTATACTCGAGAGCGGTGCGCGATGTGCCCATCTACGGAGCCTGACCAGAAAACCGCTCCGTCTGCCCCTTCTGCGGCGCCGTTGTTTTGTGTCGCCAGCTGGGATCCGATCCATTGTCCTGGGTGGTGGACCAAACAGAGGATCTGATCCATTGTCCTGGGTGGTGGACCAAACAGAGGATCCGCTTCAGGAAAGTTGTATTCCTGGTCGTAATGTAATGTTGGCGAGTTGACTTTGCTCTTATATCCAATAGTTCCTCCCGACTGTATGTAATAAAACTTAAGATTTCCTGGGGTAACAATGTAAGAAATAACACACATCAAGTGCTGTGATGACACTGGCTCTCATGAGGACCTCGACAGGAAAGAAAGACCCAGAGTTACCTCTGCTGCACAGGATAAGTTCATTTAAGCTACCAGCCTTAGAAATTGCAGCCCAAATAATTGCTTCACAGAGTTCAAGTAACAGACACATCTCAACATCAACTGTTCAGAGGAGACTGTGCGAATCAGGCCTTCATGGTCGAATTGCTGCAAAGAAACCACTACTAAAGGACACTAATAAGAAGAATAGACTTGCTTGGGCCAAGAAACACAAGCAATGGACATTAGACAGGTGGAAATAGGTCCTTTGGTCTGGAGTCCAAATAGGAGATTTTTGGTTCCAACCACCGTGTCTTTGTGAGACGCGGTGTGGGTGAACGGATGATCTCCGCATGTGTATTTCCCACCGTAAAGCATGGAGGAGGAGGTGTTATGGTGTGGGGATGCTTTGCTGGTGACACTGTTGGTGATTTATTTAGAATTCAAGGCATATTTAACCAGCATGGCTACCACCACATTCTGCAGCGATACGCCATCCCATCTGGTTTGGGCTTAGTGGGACTATCATTTGTTTTTCAACAATAACCCAACACACCTCCAGGCTGTGTAAGGGCTATTTTACTAAGAAGGAGAGTGATGGAGTGCTGCATCAGAGGATCTGGCCTCCACAATCCCCCAACCTCAACCAAATTGAGATGTTTTGGGATGAGTCAGACTGCAGAGTGAAGGAAAAGCAGTGCTCAGGATATGTGGGAACTCCTTCAAGACTGTTGGAAAAGCATTCCAGGTGAAGCTGGTTGAGAGAATGCCAAGAGTGTGCAAAGCTGTCATCAAGAAAAAGGGTGGCTATTTGAAGAATCTCCAATATATTTAGATTTGTTTAACACTTTTTTGGTTACTACATGATTCCCCATATGTGTTATTTCATAGTTCTGATGTCTTCACTATTATTCTACAATGTAGAAAATAGTAAAAATAAAGAAAAACCCTTGTTCTAAAACGTTTGATCGGTAGTGTATATCCATACCCAGTGCATTCATCTTAAGACGGCTAACCACATATCACAGTCAAATATACAGGATACCATCATTCCATTATAGATAAACAATGGATATGTAGCATTTTGTTAAAAATATATAAAAAAATATAATTCACATTTAAAATCTATGAATGAAAAATCTGAGAACAGCAATATTTTACACACACACATGAAGGTACTCATTACCAATCATTACTATTGAAAAAACACAAATATGAAAAACTGGTGATTATAGCATTTTGGAAATAAACTCTTCAAATAGAGATCTACTATCATTACTTTCATGGTACAGTGGGTCAGTATGATGTTATGTAGCAGCCTGGTTGAATCCAGTGTTACATTGTGTACAGACTGTGGAACACGAGGAATCTTGGAGACCAATGTTCTGTTGAAGCTTTCTTACCTCTGTTTGCTGGGGTTTCAGTCTTGGGGGGCGCTATTGTTCGTCGGTTCTACAAGAGACAAATTAATACAACATGAACTTAAAGAAGAAGATGTGACACATGCTATACTTAAAACTATACTGTACAGCCACAGGAGGTTGGTGGCACCTTAATTGGGGAGAACGGCCTTGTGGTAATGGCTGGAGCGGAATTAGTGGAATGGTATCAAATAGAAACACATGGTCTCCATGTGTTTGATGCAATTCCATTTGCGCCTTACCAGCTATTATTATGAGCCGTACTCCCCTCAGCAGCCTCCACCGGTACAGACATATGGCTATTGGCCACAGTATAGGACATTATAATTGAATGACCTTGGGTGGCTTGATTTGTTTAGCAGCGGAGGAGATGGAGGAAGCAGGAGGAGGGGTTTCAGGACTCTGTACTACCTCCTCTTCAGGAGCCACATCAGGGTTCAGAGCAAATATGCTCTCCAGGTCTATCTGCATGGGGAGAGAGTACAACATGTTAAAACTCTGTTCCAGCCTCTCCAACCTAATGTGTGTTTGTATGTATATACAGTGGGGTCTGGAATTATTGAATCCCTTGTTAAAGATTAGCAAGAAATACTGTATAAAATAAATAAAACAAATACTGAGCTTTTTACAATGCATGGTTTGGAATTCCCATTGTTAGAGCCTATCCTGCCCATGACATACTAGGCAACATACATGGCCAGTACATTCATTAAAAGTGCCATTGTCACGCCCTGGCCTTAGTATTCTGTGTTTTCGTTAGTATTTTGGTGAGGCCAGGGTGTGACATGGGGATTTATGTGGTTGGTTTTGTCTGGGGTTGTTTGTAGTTATGGGATTGTGGTTAGAGTAGTACTCTAGGTAAGTCTATGGTTGCCTAGAGTGGTTCTCAATCAGAGGCAGGAGTTTATCGTTGTCTCTGATTGGGAACCATATTTAGGCAGCCATATTCTTTAGGTCTCTTGTGGGTGATTGTTCCTGTCTTTGTGGCACCAGATAGGACTGTTTTGGTTTTTTCATGTTTCTTGTTTTGTAGATTGTTGTACTTTCATCTTTATTAAAGCTGTACAAAATTAACCATGCTGCATTTTGGTCCGCCTCTCTTTCCCCAGAAGAAAACCGTTACAGCCATTGTTTACATCGTTACCTAGCAGCGTACTACCACCGGTAACTCCTCATGGATGATTTAAAAGTAACTTTTGATATTTATTTATTTTTACATTTGAAGAATGGTGCCAACAAGAAGAGGAGGAGGTTATGAAAGAAATGAAACAAGAAGAAGAGGAAGTGGACCAGGAACCGAAGCCAAGAGAGAGATTTTGTTTAACATGTAATTCCCCAAAAATCTGATAAAGATAGGGGTCAAAATGACTGGATCCCCTGTTTTCAATACTCTAGCACCCTCCCCTTGTGAGGATAATGACAATGAGCCTTTTTCTAAAATGTTTTCTGAGATTGGAGAACACATTGGGAGTGATCTTAGACCATTCCTCCATACATAATCTTTCCAGATCCTTGATATCCTTTGTCTGCGCTTATGGCAGCTTCATTAAATAGTACCCGCAAAACACCAGTCTCAACGTGAAGAGACGACTCCGGGATGCTGGCCTTCTAGGCAGAGTTCCTCTGTCCAGCGTCTGTGTTCTTTTGTCCATCTTAATCTTTTATTTTGATTGGCCAGTCTGAGAAATGGCTTTTCCTTTGCAACTCTGCCTAGAAGGCCAGCATCCCGGAGTCGTCTCTTCACTCTTGGCGTTGAGACTGGTGTTTTGCGGGTACTATTTAATGAAGCTGCCAGTTGAGGACTTGTGAGGCATCTGTTTCTCAAACTACATCACTGGGCAGAGGCAACCAGGTTTTTGGCTAAAATGTCCTGGTACCTGGTAAAGTTCATGATGTTGTTGACATTAACAAGGGCCCCAGGACCAGTGTAAGCAAAACAGCCCCGTAACATCAAAGATCCACCACCATAACCATATTTAACAGTAGGGATGTTCTGCAGATGCATTGTTCTTTCTAAGGCCAAACCCACCATTAGTGTATGTGGCCAAAGACCTATATTTTTATGTCATCTGACAATAGCACTGCCTGGACTTAACTAAACAAATCAAATGTATTTAGATAGCCCTTCGTACATCAGTTGATATCTCAAAGTGCTGTACAGAAACCCAGCCTAAAACCCCAAACAGCAAGCAATGCAGGTGTAGAAGCATGGTGGCTAGGAAAAACTCCCTAGAAAGGCCAAAACCTAGGAAGAAACCTAGAGAGGAACCAGGCTATGTGGGGTGGCCAGTCCTCTTCTGGCTGTGCCGGGTGGAGATTATAACAGAACATGGCCAAGATGTTCAAATGTTCATAAATGACCAGCATGGTCCAATAATAATAAGGCAGAACAGTTGAAACTGGAGCAGCAGCACGGTCAGGTGGACTGGGGACAGCAAGGAGTCATCACGTCAGGTATTCCTGAGGCATGGTCCTAGGGCTCAGGTCCTCCGAGAGAGAGAAAGAAAGAGAGAATTAGAGAGCACACTTAAATTCACACAGGACACTGGATAGGACAGGAGAAGTACTCCAGATATAACAAACTGACCCTAGCCCCCCAACACATAAACTACAGCAGCATAAATACTGGAGGCTGAGACAAGAGGGGTCAGGAGACACTGTGGCCCCATCCGAGGACACCCCCAGACAGGGCCAAACAGGAAGGATATAACCCCACCCACTTTTCCAAAGCACAGCCCCCACACCACTAGAGGGATATCTTTAACCACCAACGTACCATCCTGAGACAAGGCTGAGTATAGCCCACAAAGATCTCCGCCACGGCACAACCCAAGGGGGGGGGCGCCAACCCAGACAGGATGATCACATCAGTGACTCAACCCACTCAGGTGATGCACCCCTCCCAGGGACGGTATGAGAGAGCCCCAGTAAGCCAGTGACTCAGCATTGGTACTTGGATTGGAACCGGTGCTATGGTCATATGACACGAAAATAGAGGTCTTTGGCCACACACACCAGCGGTGGGTTTAGCCTTTGATGTTATGGGGATGTTTGCTTCCACGGGTCCTAGGGCCCTTATTAAGGTCAACGGCATCATGGACTTTACCAAGTACCAGGACATTTTAGCCAAAAACCTGGTTGCCTCTCCCAGGAGGCTGAAACTTGGCCGCAAGTGGATCTTCCAGCAAGACAATAACCCCAATACTGCCATATTGCATCTCTATCCCAAAACCCTTGTTTGGAAGAGTACTTTGCCAGACTGCCAAGAACCTTGCCCTCATCCAGGCCAGAGACACAGTAGTGATGACACCAAAGGCCTAGTTGATCTCTGCACCAGACAGGATGCTCGTCACCATTCCTGGGGTCCAACATGTACGCTGCGGCATGTATGGGCTTCAGGCAGAATACTTCATGCTTTTTGATGAAGTCGCAGGGCAGTATGAATTTCTTCTCTTACATCTGCAAGCAGAGTCTGAACATCAGACAGGATGGCATTGTCTCCCTCAATCCGTGCAATGGCTACTGCTACAGGTTGCAGGATTTTCAGGCTGCTTCCCACTCTCTCTCAAAATAAATAATCCAGGAGGATCCTCTTGATGGGGCTGTCCATATCGGCAGACTGTGATATGGCCATTTCTTCACTCCTTCCGCTCTAGGAGACTGTCAAACATGACAACACCACCCCAAAGGATGTTGCTGGGCAGCTTCAATGTGCTGCTCTTATTCTTCTCACTTTGCTTGGTGAGGTAGATTTATTCTACAACTTGATGACCCTTTCATACCTAACCAATTCATTGGCTCTCTTGTAGAGTGTATCCATTGTTTCAGTGCCATGATGTCCTTGGGGAGCAGATTCAATGCATGAGCAGCACAGCCAATGGGTGTGATGTGAGGGTAGGACTCCTCCGCTTTAGACCAAGCAGCCTTCATGTTCACAGCATTGTCTGTCACCAGTGCAAATACATTCTGTGGTCCAAGGTCATCGATGACTGCCTTCAGCTCATCTGCAATGTAGAGACCGGTGTGTCTGTTGTCCCTTGTGTCTGTGCTCTTGTAGAATACTGGTTGAGGGGTGGAGATGATGTAGTTAATTATTCCTTGCCCACAAACATTCAACCACCCATCAGAGATGATTGCAATACAGTCTGCTTTCTCTATAATTTGCTTGACCTTCAGTTGAACTCCGTTGAACTCTGCATCCAGTAAATGAGTATATAAAGCATATCTGGTGGGAGGGGTGTATGCTGGGCAAAGAACATTCAGAAATCTCTTCCAATACACATTGCCTGTGAGCATCAGAGGTAAACCAGTTGCATACACAGCTCGAGCAAGACATTCATCAGCATTTCCCTGACTACGTTCCTCCATTGAGTCAAAAAAAACTTCCGATTCCAGGAGGACCATGAGCTGTATCGATGAGGTGTCTGATTCCTCGAATATAAGTAGAGGGACTTTTGTCTGAGATTGCTTTTTGTCAGCGCTGAAGAAACTTTATGCACTTGGCCAGATGATTCTGCATCTTTGCATTCTTCACATATGATTTGGCACAGTATTTGCAGATGTACACAGCTTTTCCTTCTACATTAGCTGCAGTGAAATGTCTCCACACATCAGATAGTGCCTGTGGCATTTTCCTGTAAAGATTAGGGAAAAAATGAGTACAATTCCATGTAAAGATAAATTGTTAAGCAGTTTGATTAGACAACAACTTTGTAAGATAAATGTTTTAAAAAGAAACACGTATGGAAACAGGTGAATTAACATTCCTCAGTTAGCAGGCTCAAGCGAGCTAAAACCCACATGGTAGCAAAAACTACCTAGCAGAAATTGTTAACAAGTTAGAAATTCTTTAAACACACTTTGCTGTAGGCTACTATTTACTAGTTAAACAAAAATCATGTTTGTCATATAACATATATTCACCCCACCATATTCACCCCACCCAGTATTGTAAAACTTACCAGAAAGCATGTAGTCCTTGTCTCAGACAGTGTAGTAGTGTGGGCTCAATAGCATCTCATTAGTGTGCAAGATCTTTAGAATCAGCTGTACATGTGATTGAAGACTGCACTGCACATGCGATGGAAGAATGCACTGTGCATGCAGAGGATTGCAATTCCATTGAATTGGGGATAGTTTAACCAAAATATGCCACAAGACCTAGAATTGCCTTATGTGTATCCCACAAAAAAGGTTCACTGTTATAAGCTAACTTTTTTGATGAATTTAAGCAAAATTCCCCAAATTAACTTCCCATGGAAAATTTCAGTAAAAATTATGGAAATTTACCAAAAAGTTTCCGACCCTTTGCAACCCTACCCCAAGCACACATCAAAATCCACAAAAAAATAGTTAATTGACCACACAATCACATTTTGAAATGTCCATCTCAGTCTCTGGACTTGAAAACCTGTGGTAGGGCAGTTCATAAGCGCAGACAAAGGATATAAAATATCTGGAAGGGTTCTGTATGGAGGAATGGTCTAAGATCCCTCCCAATGTGTTCTCCAATCTCAGAAAACATTTTAGAAAAAGGCTCATTGTCGTCATCCTCGCAAGGGGAGGGTGTTGGAGTATTGAAAACAGGGGATCCAGTCATTTTGACCCCTGTTTTTTTTTTTATACAATATAGGCTCAGTACTATTTTATACTGTATTTTTTCCTAATCTTTATCAAGGTATCCAATAATGGTAAGGCTAGTAGTATAAGTAGTGGTAGTAGTGCGTTGCTAGGCAACGACATAAACAATGGCACTTTTATATGAATGTACTGGCTATGTGTGTGTCGCCTAGTATGTCATGGGCAGGACAGGCTCTAACAATGGGAATTCCAATCCACCCGTTGTAAAAAGTTCAGTATTTGTATTATTTATACTATACAGTCTTTTTTGCTAATCTTTATCAAGGGATCCAATAATTCCAAAGCCCACTGTATTGGTGGTGTTGGGTGAAAAAAAGCTGAAGACAAATGTTTGTCTTATATGGACTAATAAAGTAATCTCGTAACTCAGGAAGACAAGAAAGTCACACTTTTTTGCTTCATGTGCAGTGAGGTTGATTAACCAGTGACATTTAAGAAGAGAAATAGGCTACCATGTTTTAAAAAAGACGTGTGAAGGAGCTCGCTCACGCGCACACACCAAGGGCTGCACAATGAATCTAATTCACACCGAAATCTAAATATTGACATGTGCAATGTCTATATCGCAAGAGAGCCACACAGCAGCGTGTAACGCCCGTTTTTATAGTTTACTCTGTTTGTTGTCTCTCTCTCTCTCCCTCTGTCCTCTTGAGGCTGCTTCCCACACAAAAGCCCCACCCCTGTCAATCAAGCAGCGCAGTTCCTCCTTGCTGTAGGAATCACAGTAAATATACCAAACTTTAGGAACACCTTCCTACCATTGAGTTGCCCTCAGAACAACCTCAATTAGTCGGGGCATGGGCTCTCATACACAATCCATGTCTCAAGGCTTAAAAAAACACATATTTAACCCATCTTCTCCCCTTCATCTATACTGATTGAAGTATAGGGGACATCACTAACAGATCATAGCTTTCACCTGGATTAATCTGGCCAGTCTATGTCATGGAAAGAGCAGGTATTCTTAATGTTTGTATACTCAGCGTAAGTTTACATGCTGTTCTGTCAAATGCAGTCAACAGATTGTTCCAAACAAGACAACTCTGCTTTCCACTTTGCTTCTTAATGTAAATCATTTTATTTCTATGATTCCAACAGTTCACCTATCTAAAGAGTTATGATCTATATGTCTATGCTGTTTACATGTTATCTAGACGTTTGTGACTAACTATTTGTTTTTGTGCCTATATTTACTGACTCCGGTCATATTGACTTGACTAGTATGAACGACTTGTCGGTCATACTGACTTGACTAGCTAAATAAAGGTTCAATTAAAAATTAAAATTCACCCGGTGTTTTGTGCGCGTTCGTAAATTCATCCGTTACTCTACGCTCTGGCACACTCAGACGAGAGTGTTCTGAAATCGGAGTAGATAGCCAGAGTTAACTTGTGAATGCAAGATATGTTAATTAACTGAATAAGCCGTTCAAGTTCTTGCTAGCTAACCAAATGACACCTGCATCTCTAGCTGTGTAGCCACCGAAAAACGATATGAGGGGAAAACGTCAGTCACTCACCCACTCCTTCAATGACTTGACATACTCCTAGCAGCTAGCTACCTAGTTAACGTTAGGCTCCGCGTTTTTAGCTTGCTACATAAATAGATACACTTGAATGTCATTGTATGCTGTAGCGTTAATATTTCTCTTCAATGGAACTAAGGAGCACAAACCATGAAAAACTGCACCAGAACATTATTCCTCATCCACCAAACTTTACAGTTGGCACTATGCATTCGGGCAGGTAGCGTTCTCTTGGCATCCGCCAAAACCAGATTAGTCCGCTGGACTGCCAGACGGTGAAACGTTTCTACTGCTCCACAGTCCAATAGTGGCGAGCTTTACACCCCTCCAACTGACGCTTAGCATTGAGAATGGTAATCTTAGGGTTGTGTGCGGTTGCTCAACCATGGAAACCCACTTCATGAAGCTCCCGATGAACAGTTATTGCGCTGACGTTGCTTCCAGAGGCAGTTTGGAACTCTGTAGAGTGTTGCAACCGAGGACAGATGATTTTCACTTGGCGGTCCCGTTCTGTGAGCTTGTGTGGTCTACCACTTCGTGGCTGAGCCGTTGTTTCTCCTAGACTTTTCCACTTCACAATAACAGCATTTACAGTTGACCTGGGCAGCTCTCGCAGGGCATAAATTTGACAAACTGACTTGTTGGAAAGGTGGCATCATATGACGGTGCCATGTCGAAAGTCACTGAGCTCTTCAGTAAGGCCATTCTATTGCCAATGTTTGTCTATAGAGATTGCATGGCTGTGTGCTCGATTTATATACCTGTTTATATACCTGTCAACAATGGGTGTGGCTGAATCTACTAATTTGAAGAGGTGTCCGCATACTTTGTATATGTAGTGTATTACGATTGTCTGTTTGTTTCATATCTACAAAGTAGTTAAAACGTTGTTAGTTCCACTTTAAGGGCATCTATAGTAAAGCTGATTTGCAGTAAATCCTATTTCTGATACAAGCTGATAGGGGGTCAGACATGAATGCGTAATACACACACACACAGTACCTCTTTCCCTTTCGTGTCTCCATTCTCTATCCACTCCACCGTGACACTCTCGTTGTCTTCATTCAGTGACGTCACCATGGCCTGGTGGATTCGACCTGCAAGATACATGTTATAAACATATAGATAACATCTGTATTGTAGACTACTACAGGCTACAGAACCAGAAAATCTTCATTCAGCCATGTGACCACGTCATGATGAATTCGTCCTGGCTGCCATAGACAAGAGAAAACACTTGTAGACTCATACAGTTATACACTCTTGACTATTGAAATGCAGCCATGACCAAAATACATTAGATCACACTGACCAAAGAGGAGGATGAGACCAGCCAGAATCTGCCAGGATGGGCAAGAGGCCTTCAAGTGACAGATGTGTCAATATCCCTGGATCTGATTGGTTGTCAAAAGCTTTTATGCATGTCAACATTAGATTGTTTGCCTTTCGTTATGTTACTGTACATGCAAAATGGTTTGTTTCCATAAGGTCTCATTCTAAACAGCTACAGCTCTTCTCTTTGCGATGAGTCCAAATTACAACAAACATACAAAAATACAGTCACATACAGTTGCTTGATAAAAAAATAGTCATACAGTTGCAGATAATAAAACAATGAAGACATATTCATTGCTGCTGAAACACTAACAGAGCATGCATTTTGCTAGTCCTTCCCCAGAGCAAGAACAGGCGGGAATGAAATAAATAGCAACCAAATACTTTTCACTTTAGACTAACAAGCCCTACTTTATAAAGTAGTAGCTAGTAGGCTATATTCAGTGGCTACTGCCAGCTACAATACTAGGCTACTATGCGCAATGGGCGTGGTCCTGATGTTTGATTACATTTGTCTACTACTAGCACAGATCCGAGCAAAGACAACAGTCACAAATCATCATCATCATCATTCTGGAGATGCTCTTAGATGTATTCACCATATCACCCCATAATATCACACCCAGGGAATGAAGTGGATATGATAGGCCATTGTAATCTAATCACAAAGCAATGAAATCAAGATGATCACCCGATATTTGTTCAATGAGAGTGTAAGCTACTGTAATGACAAGCGCATGCATGCTAGAGCTGAACAGTCTACTGTGACTATTCCCACTTTGCCTGTTAGCTAAATGCTATAGCGGATGAATGGAGTATCATTGCCAGCCAGCCAGCACGGCCTATAACCGCACAGGTGGATGCATCCTCCCTGCTAATAGCTAGCCGGCTAGCCTTATCCACTAAAGGCTACGTCATTCAGGTAATAACCCATTTGATTGACAGCCGCTATGTCAGACAGGGACGCTATGTCAGACTGTGACGCTATGTCAGACAGGGACATGGCAATAGCGCCGAGCACAGATCTCCATGCCATTGCTACGCTAGTTATCCAACTCAGCATCCTGTCTGCCTAGGCGCTGCCTGGAAGCAACAAAGATGATGTAGCTAACGCGACAGCGCCTCAATGAAAAATGCATCTTCACCCAGCTAGCTAGCTAGCGGTCGACAAGGGGAGATCTCTGTCTTACCATCACTCCGTTTGATTTCCACGTAAATGCCGATTAGAATCTTTCCAAAGACAGCGACGGCCATCCCTCATGTGTGTAGTATGTGTGTGTATGGCTGTAATATGGGTGTGTAGTTGTTCAATTGGAGGGGGACCAAGTTGCGCCGCAGAGAAGAGAAATCGGGAGGAGGTCAGGAGGATAGAGGGAGAGACAGAAGTGCGCACGCGCCAAGACAACCTTCCCTCCTCCAGAACCGAGAAAACGCTAAAAAACCGAAGCATCCAAGAAGCCAGTTGGCTGCTATTTGTGCTTTTGTCTTCTAGCTACAATTATAATATTTATGCAATGTTCTGTTGATGTGCATTTGAGTGAAAAAGCAGCACGCTCACTATGTTGCAAGATAAGAGGCTTATGTGGACTTGGCTAATTCTATAAATGCGTATAATTCCCCATGTATAACCAAGAATTGAGAGTATAATAGTCTATAAGTATGTAATATTGTTATTTTAAAGGTTTACAATTTCAATAATTATGATATGCACATATATTATTATATGCATATCGTATATATGCTAAATTGGTCAACATGATTGTTAAATGCTCTGTTTAGATTGTGATATTATTATTGTACTAGGCTAAATGTTAATCTCCTCTTGATTTCACATGCACTTTATTATTCTGAAAAACAAATCTGGATGATATTAACTGTGTGCCTCTCCATAGCTGCATCAGAAGAACAGTCTGTCTGCATCTCAATCAGTGATGCAGTTGTCATTACAGACATGGTCGTAGAATGCACCCTTGGGAATCTACAAAGAATCACATTGTAGAAGAAGCAAAACACCAGTACCACAACTCTGTCATCAAGTTTGTAAAAACTTGTTTTCTAGATCAAGTTGTTCCCAACCCCACTTATACATTAAGATCTCCACAGAACATTGACTATTGGAATTGATAAGTAAGTACTTATTTTCATCAAGCCCAACAGAAGAGAAAGTTGATTGGGGCCACTGTTGTGCAGGTTGACGTTTATTGTCATGAGTCTTGTCCTGGAGGCAGTACTGCGCAGAACTGTTAGCCTTAGACCAACTGCAAAGTCAAAATAAGCTAAATTCATGAAAACAAAACTGTGCTTTTTGTTTTAATTCAAGTTTAGGGTTAGGAATTACGGTTTTCAGTGTGGTTAGGGTTAGGTTTAAAATCAGACATTATTACTTTGTGGCTGTGCCAGCTATTGACCACACTGCAGAGCTGCCTCCAGAACAAGATTCAGGACAAGAAACGCTAACCTGCGAGAGGTATAGTCCCATCTTGTCATTCCCACCTTGAACCATACCATGGCAGCAGAGGGCCATCTAGTAGGCATCTCTAACATGGGCCCTATTTTAATATTTTATAAACGCATCCTAATCTCACCTATTTGATTGGAAGATTCCGGCAAGGAAGTGAGAACGGAGGGATGTATATTTAACTTTTTAAAACAGGTCCTTCATTTGTATTTCTCATGTGGTATTTTACGTTTCACTTTTTGTTGCTGAAGAAAGGTATAATTTGGTGAGTTGTTGGATAGTTTTGTGCTGTTCTAAATCTAATACAACTCATTAATATAGGTCAAACACAAGTTAATCCCAGTCAGACATCCATACAGTCAGTCAGAACACGACACACTGTTAGTCACTCTGTGGATGGTGAGGATGATGATGAGGATGATGATGCATTCACAGTGTCTCACATATGCAGAGTCATCTGTCAGGGAAACTAACAGCAGTAACACTGTCCCTCCTCTACCCAGCCCTGAGCTGCAGCTGTCACTTCTACACAGACAGAACCACAATCCATTCCAAAAGATGAATGAAGCTGCCTGCCTCTCTTCTCTCTCGCTCTCTCTCACGCACGAATGCACGCACGCACACACACATACCCTGCATCTCTCTTCCTGTCAATCCAGAGGGCCCATCCATTCCCCAAGGTGTCGGCCATCGTTGTCTGGCCTATCTGTTTCCCCAGCAACCAAGTCCCTTGCTGTCAGCTGTGAGGGACTACCTTCTGTCTGTCTGCTTTGTCTCCTACTGGATTAAGGAGGACATAGTACAGCTTGATGGTGTTTGATGATTGTTCTTTGTTTGTGTGTATAGGGGTGGATGCGTATGGGGAGAGAGACTGTGTGTGTGTGTGTGTGTGTGTATGGAGTGTGTGGGTGTACAATATCCAAAATAGACATGATTTTCCCTACGATCAAAGGAAGTACTTAACAAATAGCCCCATTGGCACCAAGTCATATTTATTACATTATCATCGCCATAGAAATACCTCTTCCCCAAACTGATTGGTCAGTCGGACACAGTGACTGAACTGTAAGCCCATAAGCCCAGAGCAGCCTGCCATGCATAGGCAATATGGAGATCATTCGCATTATTTTACATACCAATATCTCATGTAATGCAGGCAGCGATCGCTGGGAGTCTATTTTGCGGTCATGGATAATTCAGGATGCGAGCAGACCGTGCATATGGAGATCCTTTGTAGGGGGCTGAGGAGGATTTGGAGATTGCTCAATTCACCCCTCATTCAGCCTCCTCTCCACTCCTCACTCCCCACTGTAATAGCATAGGCCTCGCTTTCAACCCATAATAAGGAAATGTTGTATACCGGTACCTCCATCCATCCCTCCAGGGCTGCAGTCATGTCTAAGTCTATGGTCACTAACCCTGGCATGTCCAGTATTGCCATTACCACTGTGCAGCCAAGACTGAGTGAGTGTGTACGCTCTCACAAGCTAAAGCAATGCTCTCTACTTATTTGTCTCCCCCCTCTCTCTCACAGAATGCCCATCTAAATGAAAGCATGTCAGCCCTGCTTAGGCCTGCGTAGCTCTAATGGTGAATCCTCATTATTAATTTCCTTAGAGACTCTGCTTTTCAACATGGCTGCAACTGTAGAAAGGCCTGTCATGCCGTTCCACTGTCTGTCCATGGTCTGGCATTTAGATAGCTGGCTCCAAGATAACCCGGGCATGTCTTCCTCACTCCACATTCCATGTGTGTGTGTGTGCGTGCATGCTGTGACATGGCAGACATCCCAGGACTAATTACCATTGTCATGGAAGTAGATCAGAGCTGGACAGAACAGTCAGGAGGGAGGAGCATTTACAACCAACATTCAGTGTTCTGTGTTCTTAGTGGGCAGTGTGAGCCATAGGAATAGAATGACTACTATGCACATACCGGCCACAGAACCTTGATTACAATGGGAATGTCCATTCTAATGTAGTTCTATGTTGGGAGTAGAGGCAGGGGAACAGATTCTGTGTCTAATGGTTTCTGGCAGCGATGGGCCCTTAGTCCTGTTCACTGGAGCCGCAACATCCCCCCAGGGATACACCGGCTGTTAGAGCTACCCCTCCTCTATATTCTATCACTCTATCGCTCCTGTCCTCCCTTTGTTACACACGTCATTAAAAATAAGAAAGTTCTGCATATATCTGATGTACTCTTATAGCTAGACTACATATCCTCTATATCCCCTCAAATCCTATACCCATCCATCTTTTTAATAGGAAATGTATTTTCAACCAAACTCTGTGGAGTCCAATTTTCAGGGTAGAAGTTCTAAATTGGGATTTATATGTTTTAGTATTTATGTAATCTTGGGAATCACATATGAGTAGTTGAACTGTTTTCTTGTCTTGGGCTAAGGTTTTGCTAGGGTTAGGCTGGGGTGTGGACATGAAGCTAAGGTTAAGGTTTTGACTAGGGTTAGGCTGGGGTGTGGACATGAAGCTAAGGTTAAGGTTTTGACTAGGGTTAGGCTGGGGTGTGGACATGAAGCTAAGGTAAGGGTAGGGGTTAGGGTTTTGGCTAGTTTGGGTTGAGTAGGGGTGTAGACATGAAGCTAGGGTTAGGGTTATGGTTAGGGTTTTTGGATAGTAGTCTATTAGTACGTTCACCAAGACACAAAGAAGAGAGGGAGGAGGAGAGAGAGTAGGAGGAGAGGTGGGGGGGTGCAAAGGAGGAGGAGCGTGAAAGGGGAAACGGGTGAGGAGACCTCTCGGGACAGGATGCATCACTTTGAAGTGCATTCTGGGATAGCTTGCTGCATTCTGGGATAGCAGTGCAGCCGGACTTTTCACATATCCCATATCAGCTACATAAACTATAAACAGTGGTCTCTCGCTCTCTCTCATATAAAATGTTAATTTGACTACTGAGACTTGTCAACTGCTGGAAAATGTATATCTTGTCAGTTGATCTTCCTTGTGTTTCTCAACATGTTATAATCGATTTTTTGTCCGAGAGGCAGCAAATGTCCTTTATCTTTCAGCCAGAGTGTTCCTGTGTTCTTCATGCCCGGCCTGCCATACTGCTTCTTGTCATTTATTTCAATATGGCCACTTCATGGTTAGATGATAAAGCCATTATCTGAGCTATTCAATATCTGTCACACACCGTCACCATACGGGTAGCAATTAATTTTCTCCCGTGATGATGCAGGAGCCGTCCCCTGAACCCAGATGACATTTCTTTGTCAATTTTTATTTCAAAATATATATTTCACCAAATGGGCGTGCCATTCAGATTGTCACGCAGGGCCACGCTCAGAACCTATGTGAATCTCTGTCAGTGGAGCACAGAGCTGTCACAATAGGAATCAATGAGATGGTGTGATGGTGACAAACTGCTGGGGATGACAGCAAAAAGAGGGGGGACTGGGAGGAAGAGATGTGTGCGAGTAGTGTGTTTGTAGTGGGGAATCTGTCATGAACGTTACCATCACCAGATGCTATTATATTGCCACATTAATAAATTAAGCAAGAAGGCACCAGGGGAAGTGGTATATGGCCAATATACCACGGCTAAGGGCTGTTCTTAGGCACAACGCATCGCGGAGTGCCTGGATACAGCCATTAGCCATGGTATATTGGCCATATACCAACAAAAAAAACAGGTGCCTTATAGCTATTATAAACTGGTTACCAACATAATTATAACAGTAAAAAATGTTTTGTCATACCCGTGGTATAAGATCAGATATACCACAGCTTGCAGCCAATCAGCATCCAGGGCTCGAACCACCCAGTTTATAACATTGAATAGATACAGGTATATTGAAGAAATGATTTTGTGTTCAGTCAGCCTATGAAGGGTTCCAACCAGGTTTTAAAAAAGTTGGGGTGGCAGGTAGCCTAGTGGTTAGAGCGTTGGGCCAGTAACTGAAAGATCGATTTCCCGAGCTGACAGGGTAAAAATCTGTCATTCTGCCCCTGAACAAGGCAGTGTTCCTAGGCCGTCATTGTAAATAAGAATTTGTTCTTATATAAATAAAGGTTAAATAATACAACTTTATTTGACATCTCTGGTCAAGTTGTCTTAGACTAAAGAGTACTTCTCTCATGCAAAACTCAGTCAAATCAAATTGTATTTGTCACATGCACCGAATACAACAGACCTTACCGTGAAATGCTAACTTACAAGCGCTTAACTAACAATGCAGTTTTAAGAAAATATTTACTAAATAAACAAAAGTTTTTTTTTAAAGTAACACAATAAAATAACAATAACGAGGCTATATACAGGGGATACCGGTACAGAATCAATGTGCGGGTACGGTTAGTCAAGGTCATTTGTACATGTAGGTAGGGGTAAAGTGACTATGCATAGATAATAAACAGCGAGTAGCAGCAGTGTAAAAACAAAGGGGGTGTCAATGCAAATAGTCCGGGTGGCCATTTGATCCATTGTTCAGAACTCTTATGGCTTGGGGGTAGAATCTGTTAAGGAGCCTTTTAAGGAGCTGTTAAGGAGCCTTGACTTGGCGCTCTTGCACCTCTTGCCGTGCGGTAGCAGAGAGAACAGTCTGACTTGGGTGACTGGAGTCTTTGACAATTTTTTAAGCCTTCCTCTGACACCGCCTGGTACAGTAGACAATACAATACAGTAGGCCTGTATAACAGATGGCCCATTGAAAACTGTACTGTACTGACACCGCCTGGTATGACGATACAATACAGTAGGCCTGTATACAGATGGGCCAATGAAATCTGTACTGTAGCAAATGGTCCTCTCAGCTGAACAAGATCACATTCTCACATCTTACAGCGGTAGAACGCCTCTTGATCGTCCCCAGATCCTCAGCGAGCATGCATCCACAAAGCTGCTGGGGAGGCGACTGTTTTCTTGATGAGATATGCATGGTGTGTATTCAGCGCAAAATATGTCATCGTCGTCTTACTCCGAACAGCGTTCTTGTGATCTGCCTTTAGGAAAAACGTATGTGTTGTTGTGTTAGGAAACTTCAGCACGGCAAACTTCAGACCGATTAAGAAGAAATCAAAGTGCAGACCATCACTGAGGAATAATTCATTACCTTTTCAAGTGCATTCGGTTGCCACAAACTCACATAACACAGAGAAGCGTCGCTATTGGAGTGTGGAAGAGTCTGTGCTGGCAACGTCACACACATCCCACAGCTCCATGTGCATTATAAGAATCAGGACTCAAACAAAGTTACACTCCTAAGACAAGTCATGATAAATAACACACAGAACCTCAAACTAATGCACCGGGTATGAAAACACATGAATAAAACAATGAAATAGGGAAAAGGGAGACAACGGCACATCCAACATGAGGTCTATGGGAGGATAGCGGTTACACAACAGAGTTACAGAGACCTGTGTTATGATTAAAAAAGCAGAAGTCTGTAATCCAAGTTAAAAGATGATCTTCAAAGAATGACTGACGATCAGACAGAGGGCCGTCAACCCATGGCCTGTCTGTCTCTCTCTGTATTTATGGCTAATGGGCTTCTCAGGGCCTTGTCCTCGGAGTCAGAGAGTCACCCATGAATTACATATACCCAGATTAAAGATGGCCGCCTACTGTAATTAATAACCAACCAGCTCCCTACCGCTCCTCTTAGCAGAACCAGGAAGTGATGAAGTGCACTGAACCATCTGATGCCCCTGGCTTCCTGCAGTTGCAGTGCATGACCTATAGAGGATGCTCCTAACCACACTGACTGATTTCCCCACACAAATGCGCACACACACACACACACACACACACACACACACACACACACACACACACACACACACACACACACACACACACACACACACACACACACACACACAGCTCCTCAAAGGTTTTCTACACTACAGAGGGGCCTTTATACCAAGTGAAAAAGTGCTGACCACAGATGTAAATGCAGCACCAGCCATATGGTAAGAAAACAGTAGAATTGAATTGTGAGCCACGGCAAAGTGATAAGGGTTTTCAATCTGTTGCCAATGGCTTGGCAGTTGGCACTGAAATGTTCTGTTTCAGACAAAGCTAGACTATAAATTGTCACACAACAGACACCACTCCTCAGGTAGGCTATGCACACAAGCTATTTCAACTCATCAAGTTCCTTCCTTCCTCTCTCTACCTCTCCCCCCTCCTTCCTGCTCTGTCCGCCTACCCCATCTATCTAAATCTCGTCAAGCCCGCTGTGAATATGCACAGCTCATCTTACATGAGATCCATCTATCTCCTGCTATACAACCGTCCCTCCCATTCATTTCCACAGCACATTAAAGAGAATAGAATATCAATCTAACCTGACGACTGTAATCCTATGAATCCACCTATCTCTCCCCAGGCAGTCCCCAAGGAGGAGCATATAGAATCCAGAGAAATATCATTCTAAGTATATTATAAATATATGATAGAATGTCTGGAATACTCAGGGAATCTCTCCCTCCTGTACTGTAGATCCAAGGTTGATTTGATGACACTGTGAACAGAGCCCACGGCAGGTGTGCTTGTAGGCATTAGCATGTATGGTTAGCCCTGACCGCACTACCCAAGATGGATATTACAGATAGAGGGAGGAGAGATGGATTTTATTCTACTGAGGATCTCTATTGAGAAAGTATAATGTCCTCTTCATGTGGTGCAGCAGCCATTTTCCAACTCCTCTCTAGCGGAACCAGACACACTCCACAATTGGCATGACAGTTTCTGCTTTTAAATGATTTATAGTTTTAAGTGGTAGGAAGAGACCTGTTGTAGTAAAGTTTACATGACACCGGGAGAATGTTCTGGACTTGATTCTAGACTATTGCTTGACAAGGGAAGGTTTTGGGGGGACAGGATTGAGATATTGCAAACTGTCAGTGTTGTTAAATGCAGAAAGGCAGCAAGAGCCATCTACCTTTGAGAGTTTTCTGGTGACTTAGTAGGTAATAAAAAGCAACAGTATGTTACCGGGTATATTGTAGTAGACATTCATATACAGATGTAGGATCTTCTTTTGACCTATATGTCACAGCAGAATAATCCTACAGCAACAGGATTTTAAAATGTTGTCCATAATGTTGCTTGACTGGTGATTAGGTTATTAGCTGGCCAAAAGTAGGCTACATGAAAAGTGAAATACTGTGTGATCAAATTAAGATCCTACATCATGTTGAAGAAATTGCCACAATACGCCACTTCATGCAGAAACCAATGACCTCAGTATATCTCAGTGGAACATCAGTCTTCAGTCTCCCAGGGGACAGCTCCTGTTGATCCAGTCTGCAGGTGAAAAGGTTTCTGACGTGCTGATCTGTTCACTCTGTGTTCATCTATGCTGCTCACGTTTGGGCCCAGGCTCAGCTCAGCTCAGCTAACCCTCCAAAATGTAATCGCTGGCCGGGGCAGGCAGAGAGGTTGTCATGGAAACACAGCCCCCATCCACCATCCACCATCTTTGATTTGGATTGAGGCCAAGGTTGTGAATATGATTAGCTTCCTCTCCTTTCTTTCCCCCATGTTTTTACCAGTGCTGCTCCTCTCCTCGTTGCTCCTCTCCTCGTTGCTCCTCTCTTCGTTGCTCCTCTCCTCGTTGCTCCTCTCTTCGTTGCTCCTCTCCTTGTTGCTCCTCTCCTCATTGCTCCTCTCCTCTCTGCTCCTCTCCTCTCTGCTCCTCTCCTCGTTGCTCCTCTCCTCTCTGCTCCTCTCCTCTCTGCTCCTCACCTCTCTGCTCCTCTCCTCGTTGCTCCTCTCCTCTTCTCTCTGCTCCTCTCCTCTCCTCGTTGCTCCTCTCCTAAGTTCTGAAATTGTGCTGAATGAGGACAAAGAGTCTTCTCGTCCTGAAATAGGATGCTATGCACTTGTAAAAAATGGGATTTCTGTTAATGTGACTCCGTGCAGCCAATGGCAATGTGCGCTTTAGGTAAAATGCTGGGAGCCACATGAGCATTTGACAGCTCTAACGCAGTTCTACCTCTATCAAAACAACCGCTATGCGGATGTCGGCTAAAGCGGATCTGATTGAAAAGAACACTTAAGTTACTTTACACTGTGACACATGCACACA
The DNA here is from genome assembly GCF_045791955.1 of Oncorhynchus clarkii lewisi. NCBI lineage: Eukaryota > Metazoa > Chordata > Actinopteri > Salmoniformes > Salmonidae > Oncorhynchus > Oncorhynchus clarkii. The sequence continues at coordinate 18,009,607 of NC_092158.1, read as the reverse complement.
CACACACTATACTGGCCGTGGCTGCAGTGTGAACCGTGATGTGTCTAGACATCCATTAGCAGCCAGGTCTTAAAACATAGGATCAATACCATCCCAGAGAGTCATAATGACCCAATTACCATCTGGAGGTTTGTCAAGGCCACCTCTCGGGAGGACGCTGTGCATGTGTGTCTGTCTGTGTGTGTGTGTTTGTTTCACTGCAAGTCACTGAGGAAGACTGGGAAATGCCACACATACACACAACGAGCCCAGGAGTAACCCCATACATTTTGATCATTGTTGTTTTTTTAAACATTTTGATCATTGTGTGTGTGAGTTCACCTTCTCCCATTCCCCACCACACAGTGGCATTTCAGAGGAAATGGTGGACTGGCAGACCAATACAATCCTGTTTATGTTGTTGTGTCCTTGTATATGATTCTGACAATGTCGTTCACACTTAGATCCATGTTGATGTTATGACGTCCTATAGTGATATTTACGTGTGCTTCTAAAGGTTAGTGGGTGAACCACAACCTACATCATAAGAGGAATAGGTTAGATCACATACAGAACCAGGTTACATCCCATACAGAACCATGTTACATCCCATACAGAACCACGTTACATCCCATACAGAACCAGGTTACATCACAAACGGAACCAGGTTACATCATATACAGAACCAGGTTACATTCCATACAGAACCATGTTACATCCCATACAGAACCAGGTTACATCATATACAGAACCAAGTTACATCATATACAGAACCAGGTTACATCACAAACGGAACCAGGTTACATCATATACAGAACCAGGTTACATCATATACAGAACCAGGTTACATTCCATACAGAACCATGTTACATCCCATACAGAACCAGGTTACATCATATACAGAACCAGGTTACATCCCATACAGAACCAGGTTACATTCCATACAGAACCATGTTACAGCCCATACAGAACCAGGTTACATCATATACAGAACCAGGCTACATCACATACAGAACCATGTTACATCCCATACAGAACCAGGTTACATCATATACAGAACCAGGTTATATCATATTCAGAACCAGGTTACATTCCATACAGAACCAGGTTACATCATATACAGAACCATGTCACATTCCATTCAGAACCAGGTTACATCATTTACAGAACGAGGTTACATTCCATACAGAACCATGTTACATCCCATACAGAACCAGGTTACATTATATACAGAACCAGATTACATCACAAACAGAACCAGGTTACATCATATACAGAACCAGGTTACATCATATACAGAACCAGGTTACATTCCATAGAGAACCAGGCTACATCACATGCAGAACCAGGTTACATCACATACAGAACCAGGTTACATCATATACAGAACCAGGTTACATTCCATACAGAACCAGGTTACATCCCATGCAGAACCAGGTTACATCCCATACAGAACCAGGTTACATTCCATACAGAACCAGGTTACATTCCATACTGAACCAGGTTACATCCCATGCAGAACCAGGTTACATCCCATACAAAACCATGTTACATCCCATACAGAACCAGGTTACATCATATACAGAACCAGGTTACATCATATACAGAACCAGGTTACATCACAAACGGAACCAGGTTACATCATATACAGAACCAGGTTACATCATATACAGAACCAGGTTACATTCCATACAGAACCATGTTACATCCCATACAGAACCAGGTTACATCATATACAGAACCAGGTTACATCATATACAGAACCAGGTTACATCACAAACGGAACCAGGTTACATCATATACAGAACCAGGTTACATCATATACAGAACCAGGTTACATTCCATACAGAACCATGTTACATCCCATACAGAACCAGGTTACATCATATACAGAACCAGGTTACATCCCATACAGAACCATGTTACATCCCATACAGAACCAGGTTACATTCCATACAGAACCATGTTACAGCCCATACAGAACCAGGTTACATCATATACAGAACCAGGTTACATCACATACAGAACCATGTTACATCCCATACAGAACCAGGTTACATCATATACAGAACCAGGTTACATCATATACAGAACCAGGTTACATCATATACAGAACCAGGTTACATCATATACAGAACCAGGTTACATCCCATACAGAACCATGTTACATCCCATACAGAACCAGGTTACATTCCATACAGAACCATGTTACAGCCCATACAGAACCAGGTTACATCATATACAGAACCAGGTTACATCACATACAGAACCATGTTACATCCCATACAGAACCAGGTTACATCATATACAGAACCAGGTTACATCATATACAGAACCATGTTACATCCCATACAGAACCAGGTTACATCCCATACAGAACCAGGTTACATCATATACAGAACCAGGTTATATCATATACAGAACCAGGTTACATTCCATACAGAACCAGGTTACATCATATACAGAACCATGTCACATTCCATTCAGAACCAGGTTACATCATTTACAGAACAAGGTTACATTCCATACAGAACCATGTTACATCCCATACAGAACCAGGTTACATTATATACAGAACCAGATTACATCACAAACGGAACCAGGTTACATCATATACAGAACCAGGTTACATCATATACAGAACCAGGTTACATTCCATACAGAACCAGGTTACATCCCATGCAGAACCAGGTTACATCCCATACAGAACCAGGTTACATTCCATACAGAACCAGGTTACATTCCATACTGAACCAGGTTACATCCCATGCAGAACCAGGTTACATCCCATACAGAACCAGGTTACATCCCATGTAGAACCAGGTTACATCCCATACAGAACCAGGTTACATCCCATGCAGAACCAGGTTACATCCCATACAGAACCAGGTTACATCCCATACAGAACCAGGTTACATTCCATACAGAACCAGGTTACATCCAATACAGAACCAGGTTACATCCCATACAGAACCATGTTACATTCAATACAGAACCAGGTTACATCACCATGCAGTGCTTTAGGAAACGAATATCCACTAGACGTACAGGAGCATTGACAGGACTAAAATGGAGACTTATCATTTTGTCAACAAAAGATCTGTTTATCTGGGATTGTTCTATTCTCGTGATGGATGTAATCAATTACACTGTGTTCTTATCTCCCGGCGGATATTCATATGATCAGGAGTTATAGACCAGGTGGATATTCATATGATCAGGAGTTATAGACCAGGTGGATATTCATATGATCAAGAGTTATAGACCAGGTGGATATTCATGTGATAAGGAGTTATAGACCAGGTGGATATTTATGTGATAAGGAGTTATAGACCAGGTGGATATTCACGTGAACAGGAGTTATAGACCAGGTGGATATTCATATGATCAGGAGTTATAGACCAGGTGGATATTCATGTGATAAGGAGTTATAGACCAGGTGGATATTCATGTGATAAGGAGTTATAGACCAGGTGGATATTCATGTGATAAGGAGTTATACACCAGGTGGATATTCATGTGATAAGGAGTCATAGACCAGGTGGGCACCATACTCAAACCCTCTAGTTCTACATTCCTGCTGGTTTCTGTCTCGCCCTGGTACTCAATGGAGGTTCCTGATTGGCTGGCCAAGCAGGTAGAAATCAGCAACAGCCTTGAAGAATGGTCTCATGCAGAATACATCCATCAACACCCAGAGATGTTGGTAGAGAGAAAGAGAGATTTTGAAAATGCAATCCAATCTCTTTTACTGGTCACAATGCTACAGCACCAAAACATCTTTGAGCTGGCGATCTTTTGTCCTCCCTCACTCCCTCCGTCCATGGTACTGGGTAAGAGGTGCACAGGCCATGTTATAATCAGGCAGATGTAATAAGCAGGCAGTATGACGGTGGTTTTAGGGCCATTAGTCAGAGACTGGGGCCCAGTGAGAGGTGGTTTGATTACAACAGTACTGTGGGGTATTCTTTGCTCCAGACCTCACTACTCCTCTTCTTCATTCATATTCTACTCTTTAAACAACCCATTCACCAGTTACCACTGCTGCAGTCCTACACACACACTGACAATATGATTCTCTCACACACACACACACACGCAAGCACACACACACACACGCTCGTGCACACACACACTCTTAAGAACATACCCACAGTCGCACACACAAATGTGTACACAAAATACAGATTACAAACAAACATATTCACATTTGTATTTCTCATACATACATACACTATATATCAAAAGTATGTAGACACACCTTCAAATGAGTGGATTTGGCTAATTTCAGACACACCCATTGCTGACTGGTGTATAAAATCGAGCACACGGCCATGCACTCTCCATAGACAAACATTGGCAGTAGAATGGCCTTACTGAAGAGCTCAGTGACTTTAAAAGTGTCATCGTCATAGGATGCCACTTTTCCAACAAGTCAGTTTGTCAAATATCTGCCCTGTTAGAGCTGCCCCGGTCAACTGTAAGTGCTGTAATTGTGAAATGGAAACGTCTAGGAGAAATAACGGCTCATTTGAGAAGTGGTAGGCCACACAAGCTCACAGAACAGGATCGCCGAGAGTTCCAAACTGCTTCTGGAAGCAACGTCAGAAATGGTTTGTCGAGATCAGTGTGGAAGAACTTGACTGACCTGCACAGAGCCCTGACCTCAACCCCATCGAACACCTTTGGGATGAATTGGAACGCCGACTGTGAGTGCCCAACCTTACTAATGCTCTTGTGGCTGAATGGAAGCAAGTCCCCGCAGCAATGTTACAACTTCTAGTGGAAAGCCTTCCCAGAAGAGTGGAGGCTGTTATAGCAGCAAAGGGGGGGGATCAACTCCATATTAATGCCCATGATTTTGGAATGAGATGTTCGACGAGCAGGTGTTCACATTCTTTTGGTCATGTAGTGTATATACATACAAGCACAAAGGGAAACACTAAGCAAGACTCTTTCCGTCTCCCACCCACACGTTGCATAAACAATAACACAGACACTTACACAGCTAATGCACAGAGCTTCTGAAATCCTGGCACACACACATACACTCACACAGCCCTACAGTGAAGCTCTCTTTCTATCTGACTCTTGCTCTCTCTCCCATAGGAATTATAATCTTTTTCACACATGCATACATGTACACAATGCAGATAATCTCTCTCTCTCTCTCGACGTTTGAGTAGATATTTTTGTATCCAAAAGGGCGAGAAACAGAACATATGATATTCCTATTCAAGCTGTGAGAACATACATGAACAAAAAAAGAGCGTTAGCTAGTGTGAGCCACATAGCCAGCTACGTGTGTGTGGTTCATTCCTGTTGTCTGGTATGCAGGAGACATTAACATATGCATGATATGTACATGAGGGATGGCTGAACCCTGCAGGGCCTTGCCTGGTGCTGTATTAGTATACATTATGTGTCACACCCCTCATTGACTTCACAAATTGGATTCTGTGGAATGGTGTTGTCGAGCTGTGGCCGCTGTAGACACACACACACACTCTCCCATTCCTCTGTCTCGTGGTAAATAGCTATATTCCCTGAGATGAAAGCCATGTGTGTTAAATGTGTGTATAATATATTATAGTGACTGGAGGTGGCTCAGTGAATAGAAGAGAAGAAAGGGAGGAGAGGAGGAGAAAGGAGAGGAGAAAGGAGAGGAGAACAGAGAGGAGAAATGAGAGAGCCGAGTGCTTGTTCTGCAGAATGAAAAAGCAAAAGCTCAGACGTGAGAGAGAAAGAGAGAGAGAGAGATCGACAGAAACAGAAACGAAGAAAGAGACAAGGATTGATCTATTCTAAAGCAAACAGTAAAAGTCACAAGGATTAGAGAAGAGGGAGGAGAGGAGGAGAGAGAAGAGGGAGGAGGGGAGGAAAGAGGAGAGAATAGGGAAAAGAGGAGGAGAGAGAGGAGAGAAGAGGGAGGAGAGGAGGAGAGAGAGGAGGGAGGAGGGGAGGAAAGAGGAGAGAAGAGGGAGGAGAGGAAGAGAGAGAGGAGGGAGGAGGGGAGGAAAGAGGAGAGAAGAGGGAGGAGAGGAGGAGAGAGAAGAGGGAGGAGAGGAGGAGAGAGAAGAGGGAAAAGAGGAGGAGAGAGAGAAGAGGGAGGAGAGAGAGGAGGGAGAAGAGGAGGAGAGGGAGGAGAGGAAGAGAGAGAAGAGGGAAAAGAGAAGGAGAGAAAGGAAGAGGAGAGAGAAGAGGGAGGAGAGGAGGAGAGAGAAGAAGGAGGAGAGGAGGAGAGAGAAGAGGGAGGAGAGGAGGAGAGAGAAGAGGGAAAAGAGGAGGAGAGGAGGAGAGAGAAGAGGGAAAAGAGGAGGAGAGGAGGGGAGAGCAGAGGAGGAGAGAGAAGAGGGAAAAGAGAAGGAGAGAAGAGGGAGGAGAGGAGAGAGAAGAAAAAAAAATCTGACTTCTCACACTTGATCAGGAATTGTGACTATTGGTCTTCATAGCAACTGAATAGTAGATATGGCCTAATTTGCTCCCTGAAGCTATGAGTATTTGTATTTATTATGGATCCCCATTAGTTCCTGCCAAGGCAGCAGCTACTCTTCCTGGGGTCCAGCAAAATGAATGCAGTTTACTGCTGCTCTTTAATTACTTGTTACTTTTATTTCTTATTCTTATCTGTATTTTTTTAAACTGCATTGTTGGTTAGGGGCTTGTAAGTAAGCATTTCACTGTAAGGTCTACCTGTTGTACTCCTAAATCCTATTTTGTGGCAACTGACCACACGGTGAATGAGTACATGCACGTTAGTGTGCTTGCGTGTGTGTGATGTTAGAGGTTCTTTTCAATTAAAAGCTCATTTCAGGAGACAAGTCAAAGCAGTGTCAGAGCTGCAACTCACTACAAAGAGTGTTAAAAGGCTGTGTCTTTATCATGAAGTTTCTCAGCCAGTTCACTTCGGTCAAGTTACCAACAATGATTACTAACCAGTGATTACTGTGTTCCCGTGTTCAAATCAGACGATTGGTCGTGGCAGGTGCGGACGCTAACGTTGCCTTCTCAAAGCTTCTTGTCTTCTTGCCCTCCTATGACACCGAATGTTACCATGAGCCGCTCCCTCAGAGCAGACGGGAGCTTCAGCCCATCTAGACAAAATCCCAAAATCCCAAAATCCCAAAATCCCATATTCGTCTCTGTGTCATTGTCGCAATGGATTTAAAACCCTACCAGACAGGCATGTCAACATTTGTACAATCAGCAGCAGCACTTGTTCCATGGAGAGTGTCATGATTGATCTGAGGTAAACAAAATACTTTAAGGGGGCTGGTCACGGAGCTGCACACACATACTGTACGCTTCAAGCCCCCGAGCCATGCCCGAGCCATGCCCGAGCCATGCCCGAGCCATGCCCGAGCCATGCCGAGCCATGCCCAAGCCATGCCCGAGCCATGCCGAGCCATGCCCGAGCCATGCCGAGCCATGCCGAGCCATGCCGAGCCATGCCCGAGCCATGCCGAGCCATGCCCGAGCCATGCCCGAGCCATGCCCGAGCCATGCCGAGCCATGCCCGAGCCATGCCGAGCCATGCCCGAGCCATGCCCGAGCCATGCCGAGCCATGCCCGAGCCATGCCCGAGCCATGCCCGAGCCATGCCGAGCCATGCCCGAGCCATGCCGAGCCATGCCGAGCCATGCCGAGCCATGCCCGAGCCCTCTCTCGGCTCATGACATTCCCGTTGCTAATGTGAATAGAAAAGCTTATGTACATATTATGTTAATTGACATTTTGTCCAGATATTTCCACTCCAAGTCTCTTCAATGAGAAGAGCGCATTTCTATCTCACCAGAGGGGAGCCAGGATAGTTTAGTGGTGGTATAATCTAACCTAGAAACATACAGTTTATTATCCCTCCATTAGATACAATAAAATGATCCTGGATCCCCTCTGGTAGAAAGGCCTCTGTTTTAACTGAGGTTTTTCAATGAACTTATCAATGTATGAATGTCTTTCTATCTCCCTCCATCTGTCATAAATCTTACAGGGTATGTGTCAGCGGAGAGGGGGGGTCTAACGGTGTCTGGTGGGGAGTGGTGGGGGGCCATTTTTAATTTAAATCCACCCCTCCTTTCTTTGTGTGAGATAATGAGTTGTAGAGGACTGATCTGTTAATCATGGTGGCGAGCCGCCTATAGGCTCCTCAGGTTACTTCAGAAATGGATGAATGGGGATCAGAAATCATGGGACTGGAGAGATTTGTAATAAGGCATGCTGCAACCCGGCACTAAAGGTATTAATTAGTATTTAATTATAAACCCTTCACCATAAATAACAATAAAAGTGAGGGATTCAACAGGCTTTCACTGGAATACACTGGGGATGAGAGAGAGATGGGGATAAGATAGAGAGATGGGGATGAGAGAGAGATGGGGATAAGATAGAGATGGGGATGAGAGAGAGATGGGGATAAGAGAGAGATGGGGGAGAGAGAGAGAGAGATGGGATGAGAGAGATATGGGGATAAGAGAGAGATGGGGATGAGAGAGAGATGGGGATAAGATAGAGATGGGGGAGAGAGAGAGATGGGGGAGAGAGATATGGGGATAAGAGAGAGATGGGGATGAGAGAGAGATGGGGGAGAGAGAGAGAGAGATGGGATGAGAGAGATATGGGGATAAGAGAGAGATGGGGATGAGAGAGAGATGGGGGAGAGAGAGAGAGAGATGGGATGAGAGAGATATGGGGATAAGAGAGAGAGATGGGGATGAGAGAGCGATGGGGATGAGAGAGAGAGAGAGAGAGAGAGAGATGGGATGAGAGAGATATGGGGATAAGAGAGATATGGGGATAAGAGAGATATGGGGATGAGAGAGAGATGGGGGAGAGAGAGAGAGAGAGAGAGATGGGATGAGAGAGATATGGGGATAAGAGAGAGATGGGGATGAGAGAGAGATGGGGATGAGAGAGAGATGGGGATGAGAGAGAGATGGGGATGAGAGAGAGATGGGGATAAGAGAGAGATGGGGATGAGAGAGAGATGGGGATGAGAGAGAGATGGGGATGAGAGAGAGATGGGGGAGAGAAAGAGAGATGGGGATGAGAGAGAGATGAAGAGAGAGAGAGAGATGGGATGAGAGAGATATGGGGATAAGAGAGAGATGGGGATGAGAGAGAGATGGGGATGAGAGAGAGGCAGGAGAGTGGAATAGAAAAATAAATCACAGTTTGTTAAGTGGATTGCCTCATTTGTTAGTAGTATAATTAGATTTCATGAATTGAAAACCAAAAGAGGGAAAGTGTTCAGATAAAGCTCAGACAGTACAATCAATTTGAAAGTCCTTTGTGTCTTTGAGGCAATACATCACTAATAAAATATAAATAAAAGGCTGTATCTCACCTAGGTTACTAACCTAGATAGGCCTCTGGTCTCCACCATATTGTATCTCACCTAGGCTACTAAACTAGATAGGCCTCTGGTGGTCATTTGGATACGTTGTAGTAACATCGTTGTGTGGTAGATGGGATACTCTGTCTGTTCCTTCCTATCCTGCGTTTGCAGCTGCGGTCGCTAACTCAACGGCTAGGAGGTATCACCTCTGTCGTGAATAAGAGTTCAAAGTTCATACCATTCGCAACCAAAGCTCATGCTGATGTTTGCTTCGTTCTGTAGTTATTATCTGAACCATTCTGACATAGGACCGTCATCCTACCTCATCGGAACAGGAGGTGACATTGTCGTCAAGGCTTTATATAGGAAGGGAGAGGAGGGCGTGTTTGAAAAGTTTTATAGCCAATGTCCCTTCACAGGGGTGGGCCACTGATTGAGCAGAGCCCTATCTTATGAAAACCCAAATCTCACATTTTAGAAGCTAAAATCACATTTCATCCCATCACGAATAATGTCATATTCAAACATTTGAATTGAACAACAATTCCATGTGAATCCGATAACTCTGATGTGTAGACTTTCCACTGGTTTTGCAAATGTTACATCAGTAGGGTAGAGAGAGGAAAAAGGGGGGAAGAGGTATTTATGACAGTCATAAACCTACCCCCAGGCCAACGTCATGACAGTCCCCCCATGTTGGGTTCAATCTTGCGATTAACCTGCATGTTGCAGGTTGTGGACCATCGTTGTGTGGAAAGTGGGGCCGAAAGGCCAAGAGGAGAAGCCAAGTTTTGGCTTTGTTGGCCAAGAGGCGCCATATTACTCAGTGCCGAATGGCCAAGAGGAGAAGACTGAGGGACACTTAATGGAGGCAATGTCTGAAACCTATCGTCTTCACTCCTTGGAGTACCGGGCTCCGGTTGCTTGGATGGGTCGTAACGCTGTGGAGCGTGACCATTCTGGATTTCCTCCAGATGGTACCTAAGGGTGGTATTCTGCTGCATTGCAGAGTCCACTTGAGCGCTTAGAGTACTGATTTTGGACACGTGAGTGTCGCACTTGCTCCTTTTGATCTCAAACTTATCTGTCATGGTTTGCAGATAGAGGTATTGAGTACGGAGTGAGAGAATCATTGATGAGATTTCCTCCTCTTGCTTTGAAATCAAGATTTCCATCTTCATCACCCGAGTTCTCTCATCATTCATTTGGTCAGCGACTTCAATGAGTTCTGCTGATTTGTCATCCAACTTAGTCATTGTGTTCATCAATTGATTGTCTCTGCAGAATTTTGAGTAGAACCTTGTTACTCTGAGTAACGTTCAACAAAACTGCCTGCATGTTATCAAATTGCGCGCTCCTGTTGGTAGATAACTCAACAGATTTATCTAGTTTGGAGTGGACTACATCATATTTAGTTTTGGCTAAATCGAGTTGTTCATGGAAACAACGATTTTGTTGAAGAGTTTGTGCTCGTTCATCGTTATAAGTATTTGCAATTACTTTTAAATGTTCAGATTTCAAACGCAGTTCCTCGACTAGCAGAATGTTTTAATTTCCTGCTTTTGTCAATAGTTGCTCAGTTCTCTCCACCTGTCCCCTCATGTTAGCCATGTGTGGCACGTGCTTCAGCTGTGCTCTGTGGTATTGGACCGATGCCACATTTTAATGGCGATACATCAGTGCAAAAGTGGGGAGAACCGTCACCTGTGTTTGATGGTTGATTTTGGAGAGCGTTCGCAATTTCGGCTGTTTTTTCGCTAATGGCATAATTAGGGTTGGTATCGCTGCTGAGGTCAGAGATCAATCCTTTTATGGGTGGAGTTTCACTAATTAGCGGAGGAGTGGTGACCACCTCCTTTGATAGCTTGTACATTATTAGAAACATTTAGAGGAAACATTTTCCTATTTTATTTCAAAGTTTGGGTTTGGAATTCATTGGAAGCTGCAAAGACAAGTTTAATCTATTTATAGATGTTGACGAACTACCAGTAATGTGGAAGTTGGACGTGAATGAATTTGCCAAAGCCAATTGAATTAATTAATCAATGCCAATGATTAATCCTACCTGGGTAGGCTATCTGGGTATTAAACTTTAATTATCCTGAGATGTTGCTTCATCCAGGTTAATATGAGTTTAAAAGTTTAAAAGTGTCTCATTTGATTGGAAGAACATTAAGGTATGTTCAACAATTGAACTTATTCAATTGAATGAGACAATAATCCATACAATCTCCATTAATTGGATATCATAAGTGTAAACAGTAAATCAAATGTTGGGAACATTCAACACTGGTGCACTTCTCCCTAATGCAAAAACCACATGGGATTCCTGCTAGGCGGGGCTTCTGTCAGTACTGGATTACTGAATGGTTTTGAAAAAAACACATTTTACTGATTGATAAATTTAATGATAAATCAGACCTGTATAGGCTATTTGGGAATTAAACTTTAATTAACCTGAGAAGTTGCTTCATCTAGGTTAGTTTGGAAAAAGTTTACAATGTCTTATTTAGAAAACTCATCAATTTGGATATTATCTAAAATATCTATTTCAGAATGTAAATTGCCAGATTTACACTTATTAGTTCAATTGGATAAGGCATTGATATCCGTCTGGATATCATAAGTAATGACTTGAGTGTGACCTGAATAATTCTTCATGAACGAATATCCTGGGCACACGTCAGCGGTCAATGATTTCACACGCTGAAATCAAACGGAACTATCTGGAGTGGGACATCCGTTCGGCAAGGCGGAGGAATTTCAACGTAGCACAAGAAAACAAAATGACTATTTTCCCTTGTTAGCTTTAGCATGACAGCTAAACCCTCCTTTGTGCCTGAAAATGCAGCACATAGGATTCCCTTGGCAAGGGAAAGGTTTTACTTATAATGTATTATGTTCAAACCCTTTTCGGCGTATTTTGACGATGTTTTAACCGGAACACGCGGCAACAACAAAATGCACCGTGGTCTACTCGCGAGAGAGACAGAGATATATATCGCTGGTCAAGCTTATATCTCCTGAATTTCAATCGGCTGGCTCTTTGTCCTCGCCTGAGAAATTAATAATGACCGAGCCTGCCCGCGTCTGAAACGCGCCAGGCAGAAATAGCCCTGCGTTTGGCCAAACGCTCTATTTCTCAGATTTCTATAATTAGCTTTCTCGGCCCTCATGCAGAAATGTATTTGCTTACGTTACCCACTGACTACGTCAGCAAACAACATGGAGGCGGGGAATCTTCAGCACACACACACACACACAATAATGCTTGTCTTTAACACTCCAAAAATGTGTACAATAACTTGGTATATTATGTAATCTGTTTTGCAATTTTATACAGGCTGAATCAAAATGAAAGTGTCATTCTATTTTAGATTCCTCACAGGGGGCACCAATAATGTCAATTGATATGACATGCTATTCTATAAAATAATTTCTCCGTAATTAATATTACCTGATTGAGCTAATCATGTAAATGTAATTAGCTAGAGAGTCGAGCCCCACAAAATAATATTTATAGAGCAGTTATCTTCCGAATAAACTCTTAAAGACCTAGTAATATTTTACATCCATAGCAGTCAACATTAATCTTCATCTTACTTCAGTTTCATCTAAAAGTTGTAAATTCTTGGTTATCTGCAAGAACCCTGGCTAACAATTTGAATCAGCAAGACACAATTGGGTTTAATCATTTATTTACTAAATACCTAACTAATCACACATAATTAAATCATAACTTTATTACAAATTACGTTATAAAGGAAAACGTCCCTAGCGGACGGAACAGATATGACAGCTTGTTACACAAAGGAAAAGGGGCTGGGTTGAGTGAAAGAGCGGGAGGACAGGAACAAAGGCGAAGCTGTGCTATCGTAAATACAGTATCTTATGCATTCTAAATTACCGCCCATTTGGAAAAGGAAAATGCAAGAAATATTTACTCTGAGCTGCGCTTCAGTAGGTTGGTGGTAGATGGAAGGCCGTTTTGCCAAACCGAGTCCTTTGAAGAATGTCTCTGGTGGTCATTTGGATACGTAGTAACGTCGTTGTGTGGTAGATGGGATACTCTGTCTGTTCCTTCCTAACCTGCGTTTGCAGCTGCGGTCGCTAACTCAACGGCTAGGAGGTATCACCTCTGTCGTGAATAAGAGTTCAAAGTTCATACCATTCGCAACCAAAGCTCATGCTGATGTTGGCTTCGTTCTGTAGTTATTATCTGAACCATTCTGACATAGGACCGTCATCCTACCTCATCGGAACAGGAGGTGACATTGTCGTCAAGGCTTTATATTGGAAGTGAGAGGAGGGCGTGTTTGAAAAGTTTTATAGCCAATGTCCCTTTACAGGGGCGGGCCACTGATTGAGCAGAGCCCTATCTTATGAAAACCCAAATCTCACATTTTAGAAGCTAAAATCACATTTCATCCCATCACGAATAATGTCATATTCAAACATTTAAATTGAACAACAATTCCATGTGAATCCGATAACTCTGATGTGTAGACTTTCCACTGTAGAGTTTATGTCATCTTATCATTGATGAGAATGTCTCAGATGACAACCGAACTGACATCATATTCATTAAGTACCACCGCATATGTTCAGTTGGTCGGATTACGAAAATATAGTTAATTTCCCCCCACCTTCTGATGTTCCCAGAATCTCTATGTTAACCAAGGGTTTTGCAAATGTAACATCAGTAGGGTAGAGAGAGGCCAACGTCATGACACTACTAAACTAAATAGGCCTCATGTCTCCACCATATTGTATCTCACCTAGGTTACTAAACTAGATAGGCCTCTTGTCTCCACCATATTGTATTTCACCTATTTGCTCCAGGGTTGACCCTGGCCGTGACCCCACTCTCCGAGGGTGTCTCCAAGGGGGTTGGGATATGCAAAAAATACTTTTCCCATGTGAAATAGGACAAATATAAGCACCCACCAAATGATTACTACTGGTGCTTTCACCCATCACGTTCTCTAAGATCAGTGCCTATGAAGGAGGAGGAGGATATTTAGCACTCTTGAGGAGGCAGCAGCAGAAGGTACACCACAATCACCCCCACACCTTGTCAACACCCATCAACACTCTGGGAGGCCCTCTCTGTTGCTAGGTAACCGCAGAGGAGAGTTTCCTGCCTCACCCCCAGTTGGGACTGATTGGACTGTCATTACTGTTCCACTTTGGTACACTGATAGCTATTTTGGTTGAAGACACTTTTCCACCATGGTCCATTCATGCTATCCGGAATCCTTGGGACATCCCAACGTTACCCCATTTAATATTAAATGTAAAATAATTAAGGGTTAGGTTAGGGGAGGGTTATGGTTAAGGTAAGGGTAGGAGTTACGGTTAGGGTTAGGGTTTAGGGTAGGGTTGTCCCAAGGATCCCAGATAGCACTAACCTTTCTACCATCAAAGATAATTCATATTCATTATCGCAAGTGCAATTGAAAGAAAAAGGGGGAGATATTTCAAGAGAAAGAGCTGACTGCCATTACTTAGCAGTGCTACTGAGACAATGGAGCATCTTTATGAAGGACTTTCATAGCTGGCCTCAATCTATGCCTCTAAAAACTCAAAATAGTTTTGCTTTTAAAGACCTTTTCAAAAATAAAATATTTGCTGTTGCCTATTTCTTTCAAAGTGACATTTATGAAAACTTTATTGACAGCACTGTTCCAACTTGTGATATTTTAGATTCCATTTAGAAATGTGAAATAGAAGGTTTCTGACTTTAGAGGCCAAGGACCCCCTAATGAACATGACAGTGACACCATCCCTTCGAGCCCTGTTGGTTCAGATGAGAGGGATGAGAAAGAAAAAAGACAAGAAAAAGAGAGTGATGGGGCGATTCATCTTTAAGAAGAAGGTCACGAACGGCGTGATAGGCTACACTGTGCGAGATACTGGTGGATGTTAAGGATGTGGCAGAGAGATACTCGCCTGATGGGTTAACAGCAGATCTGTGGAAAGGTTCAGGATGGATAGGAAAGATTGACACGTTTTAAAATCTTTGAAACTTTTAAGCTTGAAGCTTTTTTGCTTGAAACCTGTTTTTCCCTTTCAAGTCATATTCAATCAACCGAACTGCTAAAGACTTTTCTTTGTGTCTCTTTTCTTTGTTTCTCCATCTTTGGGAAGAGGATGCTATCTGATGGATAAGAGATTTGAGGTCTGCTTTGAAGCCTTTTGAGGAGCTTGGGGTGAGATGACATTTCAGATTGCAGGTCGATGGGTGTGTTACATGGGTTCTTGAGATACATTACTTGAACTGCATCCAAAACGGCACCCTATTCCCTATATAGGACACTATGGCACTCTATTCCCTATATGTGTGTGTGAGAGAGTGTGAGTGTGTGTGTGTGTGCCTGAGATGGTATGTTAATTCATGGCTATCCCCCCAACCCAGAGGAGGAGCAGGGATTGGGTAGGCCTATCTCCCAAGGACACCCTTTCAGGTGTGTGCGCGTGTGTGTGACTCTCTCTATTCCCCTTTGCGTTCTTTAATCCTGTGAGGAGCGATAGTCTCATCACCCGAAACCTCCTCAAAACACACAATACAGTTTCTCCTTTGTACAACCCTTTGAATTTACCATCAGATGCCCTTCATTTCCCCCAGCCCTGAGTTGTGTCAGCTACCTTAAAGCGTCCTAAACAATGCTGTTTGAAGACTCTGTTCTCTATCTGTGGGTGAGGATCTGCTGCAGGATGGATCTACTGTGATATTATCCAATTACCAAAGAGACAATATATACAGTACATTGAGTACACCAAACATTAGGAACACCTTCCAATTATTGAGTTGCATCCCCTTTTTCCCTCAGAAAAGCCTCAATTTCATTCAGGGAATGGACTCTACAAGGTGTTGAAAGCGTTCCACAGGGATGCTGGGCCATGTGGACTGCAATGCTTCCCACAGTTGTGTCAAGTTGGCTGGATGTCCTTTGGGTGTTGGACCATTCTTGATACACACAGAAAACTGTTGAGCATGAAAAGCCCAGCAGCATTGCAGTTCTTGACACAAACCGGTGCGCCTGGCACCTACTAACATACCCTAGTAGCCATTATTTTGGCTACCATGGCCATGCCTCATAGGATGACATTGTTCCCATCCATAGAGCACAAGTGGTCACTGAATGGTTTGATGAGCATGAAAACGTGTAAACTATATTCCATGGCCGTCTCAGTCTCCAGATCTCAACCCAATTGAACACTTATTGGAGATTCTGGAGCGGTGTCTGAGACAGTGTTTTCCACCGTCAAAAAAACACAAAATTATGGAAATTCTTGTGGAAGAATGGTGTTGCATCCCTCTAATTGAGATCCAGGTATTTGTAGAATCTTTTTTTAAAGCTGTTTTGGTTTATGGTGGCCCAACAGGTATTTTGGTAGTTTTATTGTCACATTCACTAGATAGGTGCAGTGAAATGTGTTGCTTAACAGGGTCAGCCATAGTAGTACGGCACCCCTGGAACAAATTAGGATAAGTGTCTTGCTCGAAGGCTCATCGAAAGATTTTTCACCATCTCGGCGAGGGTATTCGAACCAGTGACCTTTCAGTTACTGGCCAGATGCTCTAACTGATATAATGTAATAAGTATCACAGAGACAAAAGAAGAAGAAGGGTTGGTCTGTTAAATGCCACAGAAGCTGGACACTACGGGGCGATTTCGCCAACACATATTACGCCTAATCCTAGACTAAATTGCACATTTAAACTGGACTAGCTGAAACTGAAATGGTTGAAAATAGTCTCAGATTTGCCCTAGTCTAGATTGAAAAAGTCTGATTTCCAGAAGGACGATTAGAATTAATCTAGATCTAAGTGAAGGCTTAAAAGGAAACCTAGCCATCTGTTTGGGCGGTATGCGAATTGGAGTGGGTCTAGGGTGTCCGGGAGGATGCTGTTGATATGAGCCATGACCAGCCTTCAAAGCACTTCATGGCTACCGACGTGGGTGCCACGGGGCGGTAATCATTTAGGCAGGTTACCTTTACTTCCTTGGGCACAGGGACTATGGTGGTCTGCTTGAAACATGTAGGTATTACAGACTCGGTCAGGGAGAGGTGGAAAATGTCAGTGAAGACACTTGACAGTTGGTCCGCACATGCTTTGAGTACATGTCCTGGTAATCCATCTGGCTCTGTGGCTTTGTGAATGTTGACCTGTTTAAAGGTTTTGTTCACATCGGCTAAGGATAGCGTTATCACACAGTCATCCAGAACAGCTGGTGCTTTCGTGCATGCTTCAGTATTGCTTGCCTCGAAGCGAGCATAAAAGGCATTTAGCTCATATGATAGGCTCGGTGTAACTGGGCAGCTCATGTCTGGGTTTCCCTTTGTAGTCCATAATAGTTTTCAAGCCCTGCCACATCCGACGAGCGTCAATCTTGATCCTGTATTGATGCTTTTCTTGTGTGATGGTTCGTCTGAGGGCATGGCAGGATTTCTTATAAGTGTCCGGATTGGTCTCCTGCTCCTTGAAAGCAGAAGCTCTAGCCTTTAACTCGATGCGGATGTTGCCTGTAATCCATGGCTTCTGGTTGTGATATGTACGTACAGTCACTGTGGGGTCGACGTCATCGATGCGCTTATTTATGAAGCAGATGACTGAGGTGGTATGCCATTGGATGAATCCCGGAACATATTCCAGTCTGTGTTAGCAAAACAGTCCTGTAGTGTAGCAGCCGTGTCATCTGACCACTTCTGTATTGAGTGAGTCACTGGTACTTCCTGCTTTAGTTTTTGCTTGTAAGCAGGAATCACGAGGATAGAATTATGGTCAGATTTGACAAATGGAGGGCGGGGGAGAGCTTTGTATGCATCTCTGTGTGTGGAGTAAAGGTGGTGTAGGCCTCTCTCATCTTTTTAAGTGGGACAACTTGCACAATTGGTGGCTGACTAAATACTTTTTTGCCCCACTGTATGTGAGAATGCTATTCATTGACTACAGCTCTGTGTTCAACACCATAGCTCAAAGGACACTGGGACTTAACCCCTCCCTCTGCAACTGGATCCTGGACTTCCTGATGGGCTGCCCCCAGGTGGTAAGGGTAGGTAACAACACATCCGCCACACTGATCCTCAACATGGCGGCCCCTCAGGTGTGCGTGCTCATTCCCCTCCTGAATTCCCTGTTCACTCTTTGTTTAAATACTGTGTCTCATGGTGAGGTGGGTGTGGATGTGGGTGGGTTTGGGTGTGGGTGTGTCTGTTTGTGTGTGTGTGTGTGTGTGTGCACGCGCGTTTCGATAAAGAAATAACACAGCATGGTAGCACACACCGCGTCGCTTCCAGCTCTGACATGTATTATGAGGAAGGCTGCTGAAACATTACATCTCTCTCTATTCAATACATTCACACCAAACAGCAGTAGGTACTGTAGACTGCCTCACCATTGCTCCAGGGTCAGATGTTTAATCATCTACCTAATGGTTAAGGTTAGATGTAGGTGAGAGAATCTAACCCTAGATCTGTGGTTAAGTCCAATGTCGATCTCAAGCCACAGATAATGATGGTACTGAGGACAGGCGTGGTGTTCATTTTCTTCCAAAATCAGATTATCAGGATATGACGTATTCCAACGACCTGAGCATGATGGATGCAGTCTAATCCCCTCCAGGTAGAGCGGGATGGAGGGATGGGAGACAGGGATGGAGGGATAACTACAATTATGTACTAAAACTAAACCAATTAAAACTTTGTGTAATTAAGACATGAAAGTCAGTAGGAAATGCCTGCGGACATTTGACTTCTAGGACATATATCTCTAGAATTCCACACCTAACCAGCAACTGATTTTGACAGTGTGACCATTCTTCTGTACCATGACAAGAACTCTTAGAAATGAATGAATAGAGCAAGCTCAAATCTGTCCATAGAAGACATGGAGACGTTGTGAGATAAGCGACACATTGATTAGAGAGGAGGACGTGTTGTTGTTGTACGAGGAGAACTGTGGAGGTTAAACTACGGCAGGAACAGAAGGAGCTCCACTGTCCACACAAGCATTCAAATGTAGAATTCACAAGGCTTGTTTGTGTTAGCTGAAATCAAACGCAGATCCTTTATACACGCACAGAGGAATCACAAACAGTAGCCAGTCTCTAAAGCGAGTGCATCGATTGGACAATATTGCTTTAGAATATGGAGGTGAGGGGTAAGGGAATAACAGATCAAATCAAAACATCAAATCAAAACAAAACATTGGGGTCAAGCCAGCTGAGAAAAAGGAAATCAATTTTAAATTACAAAAGAAAGATCACACATTCACACTTCTGAACAATCAATAGTTATGCTGCTTTGTATGTGTATTTTTTGCTGGCAGGTAAAATTGCTCTCAGCTCCTGGTTGTATACAGTGCCTTGCGAAAGTATTCGGCCCCCTTGAACTTTGCGACCTTTTGCCACATTTCAGGCTTCAAACATAAAGATATAAAACTGTATTTTTTTGTGAAGAATCAACAACAAGTGGGACACAATCATGAAGTGGAACGACATTTATTGGATATTTCAAACCTTTTTAACAAATCAAAAACTGAAAAATTGGGCGTGCAAAATTATTCAGCCCCTTTACTTTCAGTGCAGCAAACTCTCTCCAGAAGTTCAGTGAGGATCTCTAAATGATCCAATGTTGACCTAAATGACTAATGATGATAAATACAATCCACCTGTGTGTAATCAAGTCTCCGTATAAATGCACCTGCACTGTGATAGTCTCAGAGGTCAGTTAAAAGCGCAGAGAGCATCATGAAGAACAAGGAACACACCAGGCAGGTCCGAGATACTGTTGTGAAGAAGTTTAAAGCCGGATTTGGATACAAAAAGATTTTCCAAGCTTTAAACATCCCAAGGAGCACTGTGCAAGCGATAATATTGAAATGGAAGGAGTATCAGACCACTGCAAATCTACCAAGACCTGGCCGTCCCTCTAAACTTTCAGCTCATACAAGGAGAAGACTGATCAGAGATGCAGCCAAGAGGCCCATGATCACTCTGGATGAACTGCAGAGATCTACAGCTGAGGTGGGAGACTCTGTCCATAGGACAACAATCAGTCGTATATTGCACAAATCTGGCCTTTATGGAAGAGTGGCAAGAAGAAAGCCATTTCTTAAAGATATCCATAAAAAGTGTCGTTTAAAGTTTGCCACAAGCCACCTGGGAGACACACCAAACATGTGGAAGAAGGTGCTCTGGTCAGATGAAACCAAAATTGAACTTTTTGGCAACAATGCAAAACGTTATGTTTGGCGTAAAAGCAACACAGCTGAACACACCATCCCCACTGTCAAACATGGTGGTGGCAGCATCATGGTTTGGGCCTGCTTTTCTTCAGCAGGGACAGGGAAGATGGTTAAAATTGATGGGAAGATGGATGAAGCCAAATACAGGACCATTCTGGAAGAAAACCTGATGGAGTCTGCAAAAGACCTGAGACTGGGACGGAGATTTGTCTTCCAACAAGACAATGATCCAAAACATAAAGCAAAATCTACAATGGAATGGTTCAAAAATAAACATATCCAGGTGTTAGAATGGCCAAGTCAAAGTCCAGACCTGAATCCAATCGAGAATCTGTGGAAAGAACTGAAAACTGCTGTTCACAAATGCTCTCCATCCAACCTCACTGAGCTCGAGCTGTTTTGCAAGGAGGAATGGGAAAAAATGTCAGTCTCTCGATGTGCAAAACTGATAGAGACATACCCCAAGCGACTTACAGCTGTAATCACAGCAAAAGGTGGCGCTACAAAGTATTAACTTAAGGGGGCTGAATAATTTTGCACGCCCAATTCTTCAGTTTTTGATTTGTTAAAAAAGTTTGAAATATCCAATAAATGTCGTTCCACGTCATGATTGTGTCCCACTTGTTGTTGATTCTTCACAAAAAAATACAGTTTTATATCTTTATGTTTGAAGCCTGAAATGTGGCAAAAGGTTGCAAAGTTCAAGGGGGCCGAATACTTTCGCAAGGCACTGTATGTATGATTAGAACGGCTTCTTTCCTACCTGCATTATCCTTAGATCTGACATGATCAGAGAATGCCTTAGAACTGCAATGACCAGAGAATGCCTTAGAACTGCAATGATCAGAGAATGCCTTAGAACTGCAATGATCAGAGAATGCCTTAGAACTGCAATGATCAGAGAATGCCTTAGATCTGACATGATCAGAGAATGCCTTAGATCTGACATGATCAGAGAATGCCTTAGAACTGTCATGATCAGAGAATTGCTTAGTTGAGAGGGAATGTTAAAAGAAGAAAATATTCCACAGCCACGTTGCACAATAGAATAGAATCATACTCAAAAGTCTGAACAAGCAGCACAGCTCCAGTAATTGCAGTAGCAGTCTCACAGTAGGGGCTCCATTCCACCTTTGCTAAACGGCTCTCCACATCATTCTAGAATGTTGTGTTTAGGGGCTGGCTGTCTCCTGATAAAGTATCAAAGCACTGCCGTGAAACAAATCACAAAACAAGATGTGTCTATCAACACCAGACTTTCACAATGGGTCATTTCCTGTCCAGAGAGGAAGTGGAATGCAGACATCCACTAGTGCAGTGGTCGTTAGACTGAAATGGGTACGGAGTCTCCCATCTCCCATCTCTGGAGTCTGGACAGTCTCTGTGGTGATGTAAAGGAGTAGGATAAAGTTGACCCTTGACAGACAGATCAAAGCTCCTCTCTCCTTACCTCTCTGACCAACTGTTTCTGTAGCAGGAAGGAGACGCATCACCATGAGAGACAGGATGGGAAGTGACTGATGGGTGTGACGGCAGACACAGGATTTGAACCAATTTAATGAGATGAGTTAGTGCTGGATCAGAAATGTGTGCACCCTCAGGATCCCCCAGGAATAGATGGAGAAACAGATTAATTGCCAGTACTGAGAGGTGATATTACCTCAGCTATAGTTGCCAGTACTGAGAGGTGATATTACCTCAGCTATAGTTGCCAGTACTGAGAGGTGATATTACCTCAGCTATAGTTGCCAGTACTGAGAGGTGATATTACCTCAGCTATAGTTGCCAGTACTGAAAGGTGATATTACCTCAGCTATAGTTGCCAGTTCTGAGAGGTGATATTACCTCAGCTATAGTTGCCAGTACTGAGAGGTGAAATTACCTAAGCTATATTACCTCAGCTATAGTTGCCAGTACTGAGGTGATACTACCTCAGCTATAAGTTGCCAGTACTGAGGTGATATTACCTCAGCTATAGTTGCCAGTACTGAGGTGATATTACCTCAGCTATAGTTGCCAGTACTGAGGTGATATTACCTCAGCTATAGTTGCCAGTACTGAGGTGATATTACCTCAGCTATAGTTGCCAGTACTGAGAGGTGATATTACCTCAGCTATAGTTGCCAGTACTGAGAGGTGATATTACCTCAGCTATAGTTTCCAGTACTGAGGTGATATTACCTCAGCTATAGTTGCCAGTACTGAGAGGTGATATTACCTCAGCTATAGTTGCCAGTACTGAGAGGTGATATTACCTCAGCTATAGTTGCCAGTACTGAGAGGTGATATTACCTCAGCTATAGTTGCCAGTACTGAGAGGTGATATTACCTCAGCTATAGTTGCCAGTACTGAGAGGTGATATTACCTCAGCTATAGTTGCCAGTACTGAGAGGTGATATTACCTCAGCTATAGTTGCCAGTACTGAGAGGTGATATTACCTCAGCTATAGTTGCCAGTACTGAGAGGTGATATTACCTCAGCTATAGTTGCCAGTTCTGAGAGGTAATATTACCTCAGCTATAGTTGCCAGTACTAAGAGGTGATATTACCTAAGTTATATTACCTCAGCTACAGTTGCCAGTACTGAGGTGATACTACCTCAGCTATAGTTGCCAGTACTGAGATGATATTACCTCAGCTATATTACCTCAGCTAAAGTTGCCAGTACTGAGAGTTGATATTACCTCAGCTATAGTTTCCAGTACTGAGAGGTGATATTACCTCAGCTATAGTTGCCAGTACTGAGAGGTGATATTACCTCAGCTATAGTTGCCAGTACTGAGAGGTGATATTACCTCAGGTATAGTTGCCAGAAAGAACATTGCTGTCCCAGATGGACTGGGAACCATGTGGCATTCCCGGGAATGAGAACAGGAATGGGGTCATGGTCTGGTTCAGCCAGGATGTGTGTGTGTCCCAGCTGATCTCTGGTGCCAGATATGGGGTTACAGAAACTCCCCACTGCCTGGCTATTTATACAGGAGATACACTCACTGACATGGATACTGTAAATAAAATAAAATGTATTTAAAAACCCTTTTTACATCAGCATGTCACACAGTGCTTATCCATAAACCCAGCCTAAAACCACAAACAATGAAGATGTACAGGTACATCTATACGATTCAAGTGTGTGTGTGTAACGCTCATTTATCATGAAACCCCCCAGTGTCTCAGTTTCTCTAACACCTTCTGAGAAGGGGCGGGGGGGGGACGACGACGACACACTACATCTTGGAGTAAATCTATATAAAAGTGCATGTTAGAGTCCTGACAGGGGACAGTGCCGTCCTGACTCTGGTCCTGACTAGTCAGGTGCAGACCTTTCCCTTTCAGGGACATGTATAAGAGGTCAGTCTTATCTTGCTCTCCCAAATACATAGGAAGGCGGAGATATGTAGGCCTAATCTCAACCCCAACCTTTTTAACTGGTTCCTGTTTAGTTGAGCTCATTGTTAGCTTGGGGATTTACTGTGGTCAGTCCTGATACATACAAAACACTTCACAGGTAGTAAATCCAGACAGTGGTGATTGATTTGAATGGAACGACTACTGGGGCGAGGGGGTCAAAACATTGTCAACAATGAGACAAGCCATAAGACTGCCAAACAATTAATCAAATGGCTACCGGTCTATTACATTGACCCACCCATTTGTTTTGTACACTGCTGCTACTCGCTGTTTATTATCTATGCATAGTCACTTCACCCCTACCTACATGTACAAATTACCTCTAACCTGTACCCCCGCACACTGACTCGGTACCGGTACCCCCTGTATATTACCTTTTTATTGTTGTTACTTTTTTTATAATTTTTTATTTTATTTGGTAAATATTTTCTTAACTCTTCTTGAACTGCCCTTAACCAACAGTGCAGTTCAAGAAGAATTAAGAAAATATTTACCAAATAAACCAAAATAAAAAATTATAAAAAAGTAACAACAATAAAAAGGTAATATGCAGGGGGTACCGGTACCGAGTCAGTAAGTAAGCATTTCATGGTAAGGTCTACACTTGTTGTATTCGGCGCATCTGACAAATAAAGTTTGATTTGATTTTGTTTGGAGTAATTGGGGCTGTTCCTATTCCTCCATCCCCCTCCCTTTGTGGTTCCAACTCAAACTTCCTGTACCCTCAACAGCTCCCCTGGATGCTGTTAACGATAGAAGACAGGAAGAGGAAGGAATATTCCTATCGTCATCTAACCAAGTAAACTAAAGCGTCCAGCCTGTATCACAAAAAAAGGTCTAGGGGAAATACTACTTTTGAATTCCACAGAATCACCTGGAGTGGAATGTTAACAGCTCTCTATTAGAAACATCATGGATTATCAGGAGTGATAAAGAACACAACACTTGGAATACTCCCCAAATACAGCAAACACTAACACTGTTGAGGAAACAAATGAGCAGGAAAAAACCTTGACATCCTTTCTACTACTACTCTCAGTGGATTCATAATTTCCCAGGAGAGGTCCAGCGTTTCACTCACTTACATTCTGGGATAAAAGAAAGGAAAACAGTGTTTCTCCTTTTTCCACTGATGGCGCAGTGTGTAAAATAGCAGAACTAGGAACCTTCAAAAATAAATGCAAATAAACACTACACCAGATCTCCTCTCAAAAAACGAATTTTAATTAAAACAAAAAAGTTCAATCATTAACAAGTTTAAAAAACAGTGATTTAGTTACATAAATAAATTGATATTGGTGTATCAAATCTGAATTTTAACACATGAGCAATGTTGACACGGTTGAAGAAGTACAATCGTTTACCTATCATAATAAATAAAATGGAACATGAAAGATATTTGTCTTTGGACAAAGGACCTATGGACAAACCTCTAGGGGAGGAGGGGACAAGAGACACTAGACAATGTTTCTGCACCCAAAAACAAACAGAGAAGGGCTTTTTAAAGCACAGAACACAGAACCATTCAGCTAAAAATGAAAGACACTAAAAGTTGTAACCAAAGTTGGTTGGCTTTTTCATTTCAATGAACAAAGTTTGGTAGTCAGAACTCCCGTTTGGTTGTTTTAAAGCGTTAAGACAAGGCAAGAAAGAAGGCTGTTCTCATTGAATAATTCTAGAGAGATAACTAAAAAGTTAAAAAAGGAGAAACATATAAAAAGCGTAACAAAACAAAATTGAACAGTCAAGACCAACATAGCAACTTTCTGTCCTGCACAAAGTCAAGGAGTCGACAGAAGAGGCGTGTTGTGGGTTCGTTGTAGAGGCGTGTTGTGGGTTCGTTGTAGAGGCAAGTACATGTTTTAATTGGTTGTTCTGCATATAATGTAGATTATTTTTTGTGACTTGAACACTGTGGAAGGAGACATGATGCGTGAACAAACCAAATTTCACCACAGCGTATTACTATGCTAATTATTAGTAAAGAGTCAGGGATTTTTTTCACGGCTTCGTAGGCACTGGGCCGGAGTTCTCCATTTGTAATGCTAAGGCATTACTGATCGGGCTCCTGGGCAGTTTCTCTCTCTTTCTCTCCTCTTATACCACGGTGCCCAATACAACTGTGTTCAACTGGAGGATTAATATATTTTGCTGGTCCATACTAAATACAACATCCATGTCCTTTTTTGCAAACAGCCGGTTCCTGTCAAGCAGTCCAGTGGATGTCAGTCTGTCTGTCTCTCTGGGGTCGCCCAGCTAACAGTCCTACTGAGATGACCCCTAACCTTTGACCTTTGTCCTGGCCCCTGATGACGCAACGCGACACGTTTTAAAAGTCCTTCTGATATGTTTTGGTTATAAAAACCATGGTACTGCAGCTTCAAGTATTTTGCATTACATAGAATATGATTTAATAAATTAGTTAACGTATACATTTGTTTTCAATATTCAGACATATACTATTATATATACAGTACAATAAAATGCTCTCATTCTCTCTTTTTTATTTTCCTTTGCTTTTTTTGTTGAGAAATCCCTGAGAATGTATGTTGACAGTTGCTAAGTTTCCACAAGCGCAAGCACTATGACAGTATAATTGTGTTTTTCTGCAAGTGTGTGTTTACAGGTTGTTTCTGCAACTGCATGAGTTTGAGTGTGTCCGTTACTATGTGTTTCTATGCGTGTGTGTGTGTTTCTGCACGTGTCTAAAGCATCAGGGTAAACAACACTGCAAAGCCACAGCAGACAGCCAGTCTGGAGTTGATGATCCCTGTTACTAAAGCCACAGCAGACAGTCAGCCTGGAGTTGGTGATCCCTGTTACTAAAGCCACAGCAGACAGTCAGCCTGGAGTTGACGCTCCCTGTTACTAAAGCCACAGCAGACAGTCAGCCTGATGTTGGTGATCCCTGTTACTAAAGCCACAGCCAGCCTGGAGTTGGTAATCTCTGTTACTAAAGCCACAGCAGACAGTCAGCCTGGAGTTGATGATCCCTGTTACTAAAGCCACAGCAGACAGTCAGCCTGGAGTTGGTGATCCCTGTTACTAAAGCCACAGCAGACAGTCAGCCTGGAGTTGATGATCCCTGTTACTAAAGCCACAGCAGACAGTCAGCCTGGAGTTGGTGATCCCTGTTACTAAAGCCACAGCAGACAGTCAGCCTGGAGTTGGTGATCCCTGTTACTAAAGCCACAGCAGACAGTCAGCCTGGAGTTGACGCTCCCTGTTACTAAAGCCACAGCAGACAGTCAGCCTGATGTTGGTGATCTCTCTTACTAAAGAGACATAAAACAAGAAATTGTGGACTGAACTGGATAGTGAACTGTTTGTATTGTTATTTAACTGTTAACACACACTGACCACACTGAGTGGGGGAAGGAGGGGTGAGGAAGGGCTAAGGGGGGAATAAAGCTGGGTCCGTACGAGGTACTGGTCACGTCTGATGGAGTTGCTCTGTTTGGTTTTAAGCCTTGTTTGTCTCATTGTCTCTGAGCTGTGAGCATTTAACAGAGGGGGACAGGAGTGCTATGTGGACATCTCGCCACTGGACAACATATACTCAGTGTAAAAAGATGTTATTTTTCTCTTTAGTTCTCTCTCTCTCTCTTACACTGTCTTTATACATAAAGGGACACACACACACACACTTCCACAACATGACAATTTTCTTTTTTGTTTGCTTGTGAACTAAATAGGGTCTATACACATTAATACCGATGTGGCCTTTTGTTGTTTTCAGGTTTTTCTTTCACTTATTCCGTCACTTTTTAAGTTAAAAGGGATACAAACGCAGAATCAAGTAAAAGGGGGCGTGATCGCTCTAAATCTCCATACATCCATCAACCAATCACAATAGTTTTTAAGTTTAGTCTTCGTCAACCGAACCTCTCCCGTACGAGCATCATGAGTTTCTTCTTGCCCTTGTAGATCTGTTTAAGGTTGTCTATGAACTGGGTAAACTGGATGTGTCCGTCCTGGGCCATGAGGAACGTCTCTCTGGCCTTACTGAGGAACTCGATGAACTCGCTGTAGTGGCGCGGGCTGATGTGCGTGAGGCGAGAGTGCGTGGTGTTGATGTAGGCTCCGATGGTGGCGTCCAGCAGTTGCCTGAGTGGAGCCTTGTCCAGCGACATCAGCTTCCCAGAGTTCCTGCGGCTGTGCAGTGCCACCATGCCCGGCGTGGTCAATGTGCACCGTCTCAAAATGTCTGACAGCACAGTGGCGCACTTCACACTTTTCACCACCAGAGGAATGACGGCAGCCAGCTCATTCTTCCCCAGAGAGTGACTCAGAGCACAGGCCCACAGCACGTCATTGATAGCCGGGTGGGTGTCCTGGTTGTAGCTGAGGTTAAGGTGGGCCATGGCTAGCGTGGCCAGCTTGTAAGCCCTCATGGGATATCCTCTGTGCTCCATGTACCTGGCTATTGTAAAGAGCTGTGTGTAGCTCATCCCCGTGACGGCCGCGTCCAGAACGATCTGGTAGGCCGTCTCGAAGGCGATGTGGTCCTTCTCACAGAGGGTGAGGGCAGAGAGGGAACAGTTCTGGGGGTCCTTCATGGCACACTGCAGGGCCAGTGTTCGGGCGGAGGAGGCCAGGTTCTCCTGCTGGTGACAGTCCAGGTGCAGCCGGACGATGGTGGTGTTGGACATGACGGTGGTGGCCACGATGCTGGTGGCCTCGGTCGGGGTGAACAGGGTGAACCAACTCTGCATGATGCTGTCCAACGCATACACACCTACAGCAGTGGAGAGCAGAGGAGAAGCTGGTTAGGTCATGGAAATATGTTCTACACACACAACAGCTTTTAATTTTTTTAATACCTTTATTTCAACAAGGAACACAGACTGAGACCAAGGTTTCTTTTACAGCTGGGCCCTGCGTATACATGTTTACACATAAAGTTTAGGTACAATGATTAAGGAACTACACAAGACAAACAAAAAGATCACAGATAACACAAAAAAAATACATTTACACACAGGTTATTCCCCTAACAGCACAAGACCTTGCATTACCGAAACAGTAACAAGCAATACACAAATACAAATCCTACAATAAATATATAAAATGGGCGACAGGGGGACAAGAGTCTCAAGTTTAAGTTTAGTCTGCAGGCTATTCCATAGGCAAGGAGCGTAACAGGAAAAGGCAGCCATACCCAACTCTGTGGAAATCGCATGGGCCACAAGTGTAATCCATGCTTGAGACCTGGTTTTACGAATTATAATTCTAATATTAGTGATGATAAATAAGAAGGTAGTTTATTCAGAAGTGCTTTATAGACAAACACGAGAGCATATTGTTCTCGTCTCACGGACAGCTTAGTCCTACCCACATTTTGATATTAAACACAGTGGTGAGTTCTGTAGCTCCCGTAATAAACCTAAGTGCGCAATGATAAGTAGCATCCAGCGATGTAAGTGTTGATGCCGTAGCATGCATGTAAATAATATCCCCATAATCTATAACAGACATAAAAGTAGCTTGTACAATTTGTTTTCTATTTATAGAGGACAAACATGTCCTGTTTCTATAGAGGAAGCCTAGCTTGATTTTTAGCCATTTGCAAAGTTAGTCAGTATGCATTTTAAAAGACAGTTTATCATCCAACCATATCCCTAAGTATTTATATGCAGAGACCTGATTCATTCGAGAACCATCTGAGCTCGTAAGTGCAAGTGTATTTTCAACCAACTTTTTGAACATATTAAAAATCATAAAATGTGTTGTTTTTTCCCCGTTAAAACGAGTTTCAGCTGTATAAAAGACCCTTGTAATATCTTAAAATTTGTCTCCAATAATGACAACGCTTGGTCAGCCGTTGAAGCGATAGAGAACATGCAGTGTCATCAGCATATAAATGAATTTGACACTTTCTTATCTCATCACCAATACTGTTTATGTAGAGAGTGAACAGTAATGGACCAAGTTTAGAACCTTGTGGGACCCATTTTAACCAACTCCAATGGCTCCGACTGAATGCCGTCGACTCTAACAGCCTGACTTCTATCCTTTAGATAATCATGAAACCAACGACAGGCATCCAATCCCAGTCCTATTGACGACAGCTTACCCAAAAGTATCGCATGATCTACAGTGTCAAAAGCTTTAGATAAATCTATGAACAAGGCGGCACAGTACTTTCAATTATCTAGGGCATTAGTAATATAATTTACAACACGTACAGTGGCCGTAATAGTACCGTGTTTAGGTCTGAAGATAGATTGATTACTAGAAAGAGTATTGTTAACAGTTAAAAAGATTGTAGTTGCCTTTTCACTAATGACTCTAGAATTTTAGTCAAACAGGAGAGCTTAGAGATGGGCCGATAATTATCCAACTCACTACCATCGCCTCCCTTGAGGGTGGTAAAACAAAAGCTGTTTTCCAAGATTTAGGAATCTTTCCTACGACAAATGTTTGATTAAAGATATGCGTCACTACACCAGCAATAATAGATGCCGCACACTTGAGTAAATATGGATCCAGATTGTCAGCACCTAATGATTTCATAGAATCTATAGCAGATAGTTCAGATAAGTCCCTCGGCCTTCAGCTGATGTGGAAAACAGTAAGCCGGTTTTTAATTTTCAAAAAGTCAAAGATTTGTTTTTATTTTTTTTTATTTATTTCACCTTTATTTAACCAGCTAGGCAAGTTGAGAACAAGTTCTCATTTACAATTGCGACCTGGCCAAGATAAAGCAAAGCAGTTCGACACATACAACGACACAGAGTTACACATGGAGTAAAACAAGTCTATATACAATGTGAGCAAATGAGGTGAGATAAGGGAGGTAAAGGCAAAAAGGCCATGGTGGCAAAGTAGATACAATAGAAAAAAAAAATAGAAAAAAAAAAGATGATGAGGTCTTATCTGCACTATCTGCTATAGACCAGTCAGGATCATGTTGGCCATGTTTTCTTTCAAAAAGAAAAGCAGCAGAAATAAAATGCTTATTAAAAACATCACAAATTTCAGTTCGGTCACTGATGATCCCAGATTCCGATGTAATTTGCTTCAGCAGGGAAGTCAAGGAGTTTCCTGGTTTAAGTGAGTTAACAGTTTTCCAGAATTTAGCGGGATCACCAGCAGACTCTGTCATCAAGAAAATACCTAGATTTTGCCATCTTTATACCTTCGGTCCATTTACTTCTCAATTGTCTAAAAAGCAGCCAATCAGCTGTTTCACCAGTTTTCCACAGTTGACACCACAGCTGACATTATGCACATTGGAAATGGGAACCCATTCAACAACAGGATACTTTTGTTCTGCAGCCACACACACTGGAAAACATCATTAGAATAGTAACTCACCAACTTCTGTGGCACAGGTGACCAGCCACCGTACCATCTCTCTCCTCCTCCAGTTCAACGTGGACAGAGTCATTCTCATCACCTTCAGGGGAGAAAGGAACAGGTACAGGTTAGGGAGGTGTGTTTGTTTGCTTGCGTATATATATAACATAAACCCACCAAAAAAAAGTATAAATGTCCCCTTTCAGGACCCTGTCTTTCAAAGATAATTCGTAAAAAATCCAAATAACTTCACAGATCTTCATTGTAAAGGGTTTAAACACTGTTTCCCATGCATGAACAATTAATGAACATGTGGACCTGTGGAATGGAATGGTGGAATGGTCGTCAAAACACTAACAACTTACAGATGGTAGGCAATTAAGGTCACAGTTATGAAAACTTACGACACTAAAGAGGCCTTTCTACTGACTCTGAAAAGCACCAAAAGAAAGATGCCTAGGGTCCCTGCTCATCTGCGTGAATGTGCCTTAGGCATGCTGCAAGGAGGCATAAGGACTGCAGATATGGCCAGGGCAATAAATTGCT
Organism: Oncorhynchus clarkii lewisi; assembly: GCF_045791955.1. Lineage (NCBI taxonomy): Eukaryota > Metazoa > Chordata > Actinopteri > Salmoniformes > Salmonidae > Oncorhynchus > Oncorhynchus clarkii. The sequence continues at coordinate 17,977,779 of NC_092158.1, read as the reverse complement.
ATGTCCATACTGTGAGACGCCTAAGACAGCGCTACAGGGAGACAGGACGGACAGCTGATCGTCCTCGCAGTGGCAGACCACGTGCAACAACACCTGCGCAGGATCGGTACATCCGAACATCACACCTGCGGGACAGGTACAGAATGGCAACAACTGCCCGAGTTACACCAGGAACGCACAATCCCTCCATCAGTGCTCAGACTGTCCGCAATAGGCTGAGAGAGGCTGGACTGAGGGTTTGTAGGCCTGTTGTAAGGCAGGTCCTCACCAGACGTCACCAGACAATCACTTCACAAATTTCTTGTTAACAAACTATAGTTTTGGCAAGAAGGTTAGGACATATACTTTGTGCATGACACAAGTAATTTTCCAACAATTGTTTACAGACAGATTATTTCACTGCATCACAATTCCAGTGGGTCAGAAGTTTACATACACTAAGTTGACTGTGCATTTAAACAGCTTGGAAAATTCCAGAAAATGATGTCAAGGCTTTAGAAGCTTCTGATAAGCTAATTGACATAATTTGAGTCAATTGGAGGTGTACGTGTGGATGTATTTTAAGGCCTACCTTCAAACTCTGTGCATCTTTGCTTGACATCATAGGAAAATCAAAAGAAATCAGCCAAGACCTCAGAAAAAAATTGTAGACCTCCACAAGTCTGGTTCATCCTTGGGAGCAATTTCCAAACGCCTGAAGGTACCACGTTCATCTGTACAAACAATAGTACGCAAGTATAAACACCATGGGACCATGCAGACGTCATACCGCTCTGGAAGGAGATGCGTTCTGTCTCCTAGAGATGAACGTACTTCGGTGCAAAAAGTGCAAATCAATCTCAAAACAACAGCAAAGGACCTTGTGAAGATGCTGTAGGAAACAGGCACAAAGTATCTATATCCACAGTAAATATGAATCCTATATCGACATAACCTGAAAGGCCCCTCAGCAAGGAAGAAGCCACTGCTCAAAAACCTCCATAAAAAAGCTAGACTACGTTTTGCAACTGCACATCGAGACAAAGATCATACTTTTTGGAGAAATGTCCTCTGGTTTGATGAAACAAAAACAGAACTGTTCGGCCATAATGACATCGTTATGTTTGGAGGAAAAAGGGGGAGGCTTGCAAGCCGAAGAACACCATCCCAACCGTGAAGTACAGGAGTGGCAGCATCATGTTGTGGAGGTGCTTTGCTGCAGGAGGGACTGGTGCACTTTACAAAATAGATGGCACCATGAGGAAGGGAAATTATGTGGATATATTAAGCAACATCTCAAGACAAAGCTTGGTCGCAAATGGGTCTTCGAAATGGACAATGACTCCAAGCATACTTCCAAAGTTGTGGCAAAATGGCTTAAGGACAACAAAGTCAAGGTATTGGAGTGGCCATCACAAAGCCCTGACCTGAATCCTATAGAAAATCTGTGGGCAAAACTGAAAAAGCATGTGCGAGCAAGGAGGTCTACAAACCAGGCTCCGTTACACTAGCTTATTTCACCAACTTATTGTGGAAAGCTTGTGGAAGGCTACCCAAAACGTGTGACCCAAGTTAAACAATTTAAAGGCAATGCTACCAAATACTAATTGAGCGCATGTAAACTTCTGACCCACTGGGAATGTAATGAAATAAATAAAAGCTGAAATAAATCACTACTATTATTCTGACATTTCACATTCTTAAAATAAAGTGGTGATCCTAACTGACCTAAAACAGGGAATTTGTACTAGGATTAGATGTCAGGAATTGTGAAAAACTGAGTTTAACCTCTTGGATCTCTAGGGGCGCTATTTCATTTTTGGATAAAAAACGTTCCCGTTTTAAGCGCGATATTTTGTCACGAAAAGATGCTCGACTATGCATATTCTTGACAGTTTTTGAAAGAAAACACTCTGAAGTTTCAGAATCTGCAAAGATATTGTCTGTAAGTGCCCCAGAACTCATTCTACAGGCGAAACCAAGATGATGCGTCAAGCAGAAAATGAGCAGAATCTCTGAAGCTCTGTTTTCCATTGTCTCCTTATATGGCTGTGATTGCGCAAGGAATGAGCCTACACTTTCTGTCGTTCCCCCAAGGTGTTAGCAGCATTGTGACGTATTTGTAGGCATATCATTGGAAGATTGACCATAAGAGACTACATTTTCCAAGTGTCCGCCTGGTGTCCTGCGTGGAATTCGGTGCGCAAACGCCAGCTGCTTGTACTTTTCCATTTGATTGAGGGGAGAAACCATGCTTCCACGAACGATATATCATTGAAGAGATATGTGAAAAACACCTTGAGGATTGATTCTAAACAACGTTTGCCATGTTTTCAGTCAATATTATGGAGTTAATTTGGAAAAAAGTTCGCGTTTTGAGGACTGAATTTTCGTTTTTTTTTTGGTAGCCAAATGTGATGTAGAAAACGGAGCTATTTCGAATTCACAAAGAATCTTTTTTGGAAAAACTGAGCATCTGCTATCTAACTGAGAGTCTCCTCATTGAAAACATCCGAAGTTCTTCAAATGTAAATGATTTTATTTGAAGGCTTTTATGTTTTTGTTGAAATCTTGCGTGCTGGATGCTAACGCTAATGCTAACGCTAAATGCTACGCTAGCTAGCCACTTTTACACAAATTATTGTTTTCCTATGGTTGAGAAGCATATTTTGAAAATCTGAGATGACAGTGTTGTTTACAAAAGGCTAAGCTTGAGAGATGGCATATTTATTTCATTTCATTTGTGGTAGTCTTATTGGTTCAGGGTGCCACTCACTCTGTGCAAGTCGCCGACTCTGGATCCAGCAAAAGAGCCCCAAGACCATCACGCTTCCTCCTCCATGTTTGACAGTTGGTGTCACACACTGAAGAACCATCCTTTCGCCTACTCAATGGCGTACAAAAACCCTGCGTGATGAACCGAAGATTTCACATTTTGATTGATCAGTCCATAAGACCTTCTTCCAGTCTTCAGTAGTCCACTGGCAGTGCTTCATGGCCCAGTCAAGACTCTTTTTCATATTTAGCAATGTCTTTCTTACTGCCACTCGACCAGTCAAACATTAGGCTCGAAGTCCTCTCTTCACAGTTGAAACTGAGACTTGATTACCTCGACCAGTGTTACGCTGTGCTTGAAGATGTTGTCCTGCGAATCGCCTATCACCCAAGCTGTTGACTCTAAGAAACGTCTCTTCTGATTCTGTTGTGGCTTTGGATCTGCCAGACCTCTTCTTGTCAGAGTTTCAAGTGCCTTTTGATGGTGTAGTAAACTGTACTCACTGACACCTTGGCTTTCTTTGCAATTTCTCGAAAGGAAAGACCTACACTTTTAAGGATTATAATGGTCTGTCTTCCTTTGTTAATTGCCTTTTTCTCGCCATTATGATAGCAATATACTGCTTCCTGTAGTACAATACTTTCAAAATAATGCTTAAGAGGGTGTAGTAACAGTCTGTTCCAACACCGCTTTAATACAGACAGAGGGCTTGTAAGTAATCAACAAAAGTTGGGACACATGTAGGAATTGTTAACATCAACTTTCAAGGCTTCATTTACTTCCATCGCTGCAGAACAGCTGTACGTTGTTAACCCATTACTTGTTCCCTGAAAAAGGCCTTTTTAAATAACTGTGAAATGTATATTATTTATCAGTTTTTGGTAACCTAAACTTTTTTTAAACCTCTGGCAGTTTACCGCTTACCTTCGTACCATTTCAGGTTATTCACTGGACTTGAACTGCTTAAATGTCTATAAAAACTGGGAAAATGGGGGTGGCTAAAATGTTTGACCGGTAGTGTATATGTTACCTGAAGGCCCAGCTCCAGTGAGACTTTAAGCAGTGTGAGGTCTGGCAGGCTGTCCATCAGAGTAGCGATCTTGAAGGCATCCTGAGCCAGTTTGAAGATGTGAGACGAGGAGTGGATGTTCTTCTGGATGGACTCTAACACCGTTTCTAACTTACGCCCATCGCCTGAGAGACAAAAACCCAATATAAAACCACCTATTTGCAGAAAAGATAGTAAACATTATCTGAGCATGTGTGTATTTTTGTGTTTGTACAATGTGTGCGTTTGTACATACAGTATGTTTGTTTGTGTACATACCTTTGGCTGCGGTAAGCATGGTGGAGGCCAGTTCACATTGTTGTGACTCTATGTGAGATAGAGTGAACCAGCGAGGGTAGCGGTTAGGGACCATAGATACTATATGGTGAGGTCTGGATAGATCACCTGATGGAGCCGTGGTTTCCAGGACCGGTAACCTAAAGACACACATTTAATACACTGATGTTTTATATGTTGTTTTGCTTCTAATAAGGAAGCATGGGCCTTTAAGGGGTCTTCTAAGGCTTATGGGAAATCCCGGTCTCTCTGCAAGATTCAGTGCTTCTGTTAAAGCAGAGGTCAGAAATAGAAAGTATTCATAGCACTTGCTATATCTGATGCTGATTCTAGACTGTATTGTTGAAAATAAAGATGTATAAATATAATACAATTCAGAGGAGTTTAACATGGGCAAAATTAAATAAAGTTGTAAATGTAGCAAGACACCCAAATGAAACCTCACGTCATAAAATAGTGTACAAAACATTATGGACACCTGTCCTTTCCGTGACAGACTGACCAGGTGAATCCAGGTGAAAGGTGGATTACTGATGCCACCTGTTAAATCCACAGTGAAGAGGAAAGGGAGGAGATGGTTAAACAAGGATTTGTATGCTTTGAGACATGGATTGTGTATGTGCCATTCAAATGGTAAATAGGCTAGACAAAAAGATTTATAGGCTAGACAAAAAGATTTATGGGCTAGACAAAAAGATTTATGGGCTAGACAAAAAGATTTATGGGCTAGACAAAAATATTTATAGGCTAGACAAAAAGATTTATGGGCTAGACAAAAAGATTTATGGGCTAGACAAAAAGATTTATGGGCTAGACAAAAAGATTTATGGGCTAGACAAAAAGATTTATGGGCTAGACAAAAAGATTTATGGGCTAGACAAAAAGATTTATGGGCTAGACAAAAAGATTTATGGGCTAGACAAAAATATTTATGGGCTAGACAAAAAGATTTATAGGCTAGACAAAAATATTTATGGGCTAGACAAAAAGATTTATGGGCTAGACAAAAAGATTTATGGGCTAGACAAAAAGATTTATGGGCTAGACAAAAAGATTTATGGGCTAGACAAAAAGATTTATAGGCTAGACAAAAATATTTATGGGCTAGACAAAAGATTTATGGGCAAGACAAAAAGATTTATGGGCTAGACAAAAATATTTATGGGCTAGACAAAACGATTTATAGGCTAGACAAAAATATTTATGGGCTAGACAAAAATATTTATGGGCAAGACAAAAAGATTTATGGGCTAGACAAAAAGATTTATGGGCTAGACAAAAAGATTTATGGGCTAGACAAAAAGATTTATGGGCAAGACAAAAAGATTTATGGGCTAGACAAAAAGATTTATGGGCTAGACAAAAGATTTAAGTGCCTTTGAACAAGGTATGGTAGAACGTGCCAGGCACACCAGTTTGTGTTTCCCGTGTGCATCAAGAATGGTCCACAACCTAAAGGACATCCAGCCAGCTTGACACAACTGTAGGAAGCACTTGAGTAAACATGGGCCAGAATCCCTGTGGAACGCATCGACACCTTGTAGAGAGTCCATGCCCCAATGAATTGAGGCTGTTCTGAGGGCAAAATGAGGGGGTGCAACTCAATACTAGGAAAGTGTATTTTATGTTTTCTAAACTCAGTGTATATCTCTCTATCAATATATATACACACACACACACACACACACACACACACGCACACACACACGCACACACACACACACACATGCACACACTCAGCAAAAAAATCGTCGTCCTCTCACTGTCAACTGCGTTTATTTTCAGCAAACTTAACGTGTGTAAATATTTGTATGAACATAAGATTCAACAACTGAGACATACACTGAACAAGTTCCACAGACTAACAGAAATGGAATAACGTGCCACTGAACAAACAGGGGGTCTAAATCAAAAGTAACAGTCAGTATCTGGTGTGGACACCAGCTGCATTAAGTACTGCAGTGCATCTCCTCCTCATGGACTGCACCAGATTTGACAGTTCTTGCTGTGAGATGTTACCCCACTCTTCCACCAAGGCACCTGCAAGTTCCCGGACATTTCTGTGGGGAATGTCCCTAGCCCTCACCCTCCGATCCAACAGGTCCCAGAAGTGCTGAAATCTGGGCTCTTCGCTGGCCATGGCAGAACACTGACATTCCTGTCTTGCAGGAAATCACGCACAGAATGAGCAGTATGGCTGGTGGCATTGTCAATGTGAAGGGTCATGTCAGGATGAGCCTGCAAGAAGGATAACACATGAGGTAGGAGGATGTCTTCCCTGTAACGCACAGCGTTGAGATTGCTTGCAATGACAACAAGCTCAGTCCGACGATGCTGTGACAACGCCCCAGACCAGGACGGACCCTCCACCTCCATCCCCCCTGGTGATTCAAAACCGCGAGTCGTCAGTGAAGAGCACTTTTTGCCAGTCCTGTCTGGTCCAGCGACGGTGGGTTTGTGCCCATAGGCGACGTTGTTGCCGGTGATGTCTGGTGAGGACCTGCCTTACAACAGGCCTACAAGCCCTCGGTCCAGCCTCTCTCAGCCTATTGCAGACAGTCTGAGCACTGATGGAGGGATTGTGCATCCCTGGTGTAACTCGGGCAGTTGTTGTTGCCATTCCTGTACCTGTCTCGCAGGTGTGATGTTCGGATGTACCGACGATGTGCAGGTATTGTTACATGTGGTCTGCCACTGTGAGGACAATCAGCTGTCTGTCCTGTCTCCCTGTAGTGCTGCATTAGGCGTCTCACAGTATGGACATTGCAATTTATTGCCCTGGCCACATCTGCAGTCCTCATGCCTCCTTGCAGCACGCATAAGGCACGTTCACGCAGATGAGCAGACACTGTGACCTTAATTGCCTACCGTCTGTAAGCTGTTAGTGTCCTAACGACCGTTGCACGGGTGCATGTTCATTAATTATTTATGGTTCTTTGAACAAGCATGGGACACAGTGTTTAAACCCTTTACAATGAAGATCTGTGAAGATATTTTGATTTTTACGAATTATCTTTGAAAGACAAGAGTCCTGAAAAAGGGATGTTTCTTTTTTTGCTGAGTTGATATATAAATAAAACTATTATTCAACCATTTTCAGTGTTGTTTAATTATTTAATAAGGATAGCTTCCTGTCTCGTCACACACACAGAATTTGAGACTCAAATGAGGCTGAGCTCCTTTTTCAACTGAAGTGTTATTTTCTGATACAGGTTGTGTGTGCGTTTTGTACTCACCTCATGGCTCTCAGTGCAATTTTGTACGCCAGTTCAGCGTCGTGAGGTAGTAGGGAGGTGAAGAGATACTTGGCGAAAGTATGCATGGGAACACTCTCTCTGTAGAGCAACTCTCCTAGACCACTGTATGGACCAGCTACAGGAGACCGAATACAGGGTTAGGGAGTAGAGGTAGAGAAGTAGAGAGAGAGGTAGAGAGAGAGAGGGTGTGTGTGTGTGTGTGTGTGTGTGTCTCCCCCTCACCCTCTAGCAGGAAGACTGCTTGCTTGCGGAAGATCTTGACCAGGGCATCGTTCAGTTCCACTTCCTGGAGCTTGGCCAATAGCTGCTCTTCGTTGCGACACACCTTCTCCTGGGCGTATAGGCCGTCAGGCATCACCCTCTGCTGCCCTAAGCCAATCAGAGCCGTCTCTACAGCCAGTGCTACGAACGATTGGCCATCGTCCAGGAAGTGTTGTGCTGGGAAGAGGTGGGGCTCCAATCTTTTGGCTGAACTCACAGAGCCTGTAGAAAGAAAGAAAAAAACAAAAGAACAAAAGAAACCACATAAAAAAACAGCACGTCTTTGAAATGTCACCAAATCTAATAGAGTGAAACAGCAAGGTTGTGGATCAATCTGTCAGAATCAATACAGCAAGGTTGTGGATCAATCTGTCAGAATCAATACAGCAAGGCTGTGGATCAATCTGTCAGATTCAATACAGCAAGGTTGTGGATCAATCTGTCAGAATCAATACAGCAAGGTTGTGGATCAATCTGTCAGAATCAATACAGCAAGGTTGTGGATCAATCTGTCAGATTCAATACAGCAAGGTTGTGGATCAATCTGTCAGAATCAATACAGCAAGGTTGTGGATCAATCTGTCAGAATCAATACAGCAAGGTTGTGGATCAATCTGTCAGATTCAATACAGCAAGGTTGTGGATCAATCTGTCAGATTCAATACAGCAAGGTTGTGGATCAATCTGTCAGAATCAATACAGCAAGGTTGTGGATCAATCTGTCAGAATCAATACAGCAAGGTTGTGGATCAATCTGTCAGATTCAATACAGCAAGGTCGTGGATCAATCTGTCAAATTCAATACAGCAAGGTTGTGGATCAATCTGTCAGATTCAATACAGCAAGGTTGTGGATCAATCTGTCAGATTTAATACAGCAAGGTTGTGGATCAATCTGTCAGATTCAATACAGCAAGGTTGTGGATCAATCTGTCAGATTCAATACAGCAAGGTTGTGGATCAATCTGTCAGATTCAATACAGCAAGGTTGTGGATCAAATCTGTCAGAATCAATACAGCAAGGTCGTGGATCAATCTGTCAGATTCAATACAGCAAGGTTGTGGATCAATCTGTCAGATTCAATACAGCAAGGTTGTGGATCAATCTGTCAGATTCAATACAGCAAGGTCGTGGATCAATCTGTCAGATTCAATACAGCAAGGTTGTGGATCAATCTGTCAGATTCAATACAGCAAGGTCGTGGATCAATCTGTCAGATTCAATACAGCAAGGTTGTGGATCAATCTGTCAGATTCAATACAGCAAGGTTGTGGATCAATCTGTCAGATTCAATACAGCAAGGTCGTGGATCAATCTGTCAGATTCAATACAGCAAGGTCGTGGATCAATCTGTCAGATTCAATACAGCAAGGTTGTGGATCAATCTGTCAGATTCAATACAGCAAGGTCGTGGATCAATCTGTCAGATTCAATACAGCAAGGTTGTGGATCAATCTGTCAGATTCAATACAGCAAGGTTGTGGATCAATCTGTCAGATTCAATACAGCAAGGTTGTGGATCAATCTGTCAGATTCAATACAGTAAGGCTATTATAGTAAATTAAAACTGAAACTCAACTGAAATATAAAAAATTAACAAATCTGTAATTTTTAAAAATAAAAAAACACTACTATTATCTTTGACTCGAAAACAAAATAAAACCCTCTTGAATTAGGTTCAGTTTTAGTTTGAGAGGCAAAAATCGAATGGGGTTGTCAAGCTTTTTTTCTAATAGGGGTTTTAAGCTTCTGAATCTGGCGGGGCACATTGAGATTGACTTTATCATTTACAGATAGACTCATCGAGATAACGAGCAGCCCCGCAGAGATTGGGCACATTGGAGTGGCAAGGCTAAAGAACCCAACTGTAGACAAAAGTCAAGGAGTGGAGTCGGGGGAGGTGACTCTGCAACAGTCGGACACTAACGTGGTTTTCTAACAGCAAGGCTCAGATCAACATGGCGGTGTTGCTACTGTTTATAAAAAGGTTTTCTTCATAATGTCCCACCCCCATATCACAAACTGAAAACATAATATGATTATGTATGTACACCTTGCAGAATAGGTTAGAGAGAGCCTCAAATCATATTTATTGGTATATATCCACTGTACACATAAATTAAGGAAAATTAGTCCCCGTTTCAGTCATGTGTTTGGTCACGTTCGTGTGGGTCAAACAAAAACACCCTAATGATTAGTTGACAATAGAGCCTCCGAAGGCGATGGCTGCAGGATGAAGTCTGTGAGGAGCAACTGCAAAAACTTGCAATCGACTGAAGTCAAAACTTCACCTCAGACCACATCATTTTGGTAAAGTTCATGCAGTCGACATGTATGACATTTTTTTCCCCCACTTTAAAAAGGCACCGACTTGACAAAAGTGATCTGCTCCAACGCGTCTTTTGAGATGAGCACGATGCAAGACCGAGTATCTGCGCATATGCACCGGTTCGCTTCACGCTGCTACAACCTGGTAGCTATTTGACCAAAACAGTGAAGAAGTTTAGCTTTACGCTGCTACAACCTGGTAGCTATTGGACCAAAACAGTGAAGAAGTTTAGCTTCACGCTGCTACAACCTGGTAGCTATTGGGCCAAAACAGTGAAGAAGTTTAGCTTCACGCTGCTACAACCTGGTAGCTATTGGACCAAAAACAGTGAAGAAGTTTAGCTTCACGCTGCTACAACCTGGTAGCTATTGGGCCAAAACAGTGAAGAAGTTTAGCTTCACGCTGCTACAACCTGGTAGCTATTGGACCAAAACAGTGAAGAAGTTTAGCTTCACGCTACTACAACCTGGTAGCTATTGGACCAAAAACAGTGAAGAAGTTTAGCTTTACGCTGCTACAACCTGGTAGCTATTGGACCAAAAACAGTGAAGAAGTTTAGCTTCACGCTGCTACAATCTGGTAGCTATTGGGCCAAAACAGTGAAGAAGTTTAGCTTCGCGCTTCAACGCTCCTGGTTGTTGACCCACTACTACTGTTTACTTCATGTAGCTACGTCATCTCACTGAGTCTACCTTTAAACCTAACCTATGACCTGACCCATCACCTTATACATTACTGCCCCACAGTGGCAAGAAGTGACATCCCCCCACAAACAGTGTTTTGGATAGGCTTCTTTCTGTCACTAACATAAAAACTAAATAATATAAAAACTAAATACATTTTTATAAAACTTTAACTAAAAAAACAACTAAGAAAGTGGATCTGAAAACAAACTAAAACTAAACTGAATTTCAAATAAAACCTTAAAAACGAATAGAAATAAAAACACAAAACTATAATAACCTAGAATACAGTCACCTCCATTATTATGAAATTAGCTCTGCGCTGTCCCAGAACACTACAACATACCATTTCAGTGATGCAGAGCTACTGGGTGTCCAGGCGCTAGTTTTACCCCCAGCAACAACACACCAGATAGGTATATAGTCTACAGTCTGCACCAAAATGACTTATTTCAACCAAGGCCAAAGTCTCTTAGGGCTTCACAATGATCTATGTTTGATGTGCTTGTTTCTGGTGTCCTTTGACAGCTCTTTGGTCTTGGTCATAGTGGAGTTTGGAATGTGACTGTTTGAGGTTGTGGACAGGTGTCTTTTATACTGATAACAAGTTCAAACAGGTGCCATTAATACAGGTAACGAGTGGAGGACAGAGGAGCCTCTTAAAGAAGAAGTTACAGGTCTGTGAGAGCCAGAAATCTTGCTTGTTTGTAGGTGACCAAATACTTATTTTCCACCATAATTTGCAAATAAATTCATAAAAAATCCTACAATCTGATTTTTTTTCATTTTGTCTGTCATAGTTGAAGTGTACCTATGATGAAAATTACAGGCCTCTCATCTTTTTAAGTGGTAGAACTTGCACAATTGGTGGCTGACTAAATACTTTTTTGCCCCACTGTATACACACACCTCGTGTTGTGACAAGGTAGGGGTGATATACAGAAGATGGTCTTTTACCAAATAGGGCTAAGTCCATATTATAGCAAGAACAGTTCAAATAAGCAAAGAGAAACAACAGTCCATCATTACTTTAAGACATGAAGGTCAGCCAATTCGGAAAATGTCAAGAACTGAAAGTTTCTTCAAGTTCAGTCGCAAAAACCATCAAGCGCTATGATGAAACTGGCTCACATGAGGACCGGCACAGGAAAGGAAGACACAGAGTTACCAGCCTCAGAAATTGCAGCCCAAATAAATGCTTCACAGAGTTCAAGTAACAGACACATCTCAACATCAACTGTTCAGAGGAGACTGGTTGAATCAGGACTTCATGGACAAATTGCTGCAAAGAAACCAGTACTGTCAAATCAAATGTATTTATAAAGCCCATCTTACATCAGCTGATGTCTCAAAGTGCTGTACAGAAACCCAGCCTAAAACCCCAAACAGCAAGCAATGCAGGTGTAGAAGCACGGACACCAATGGACATTAGACCAGTGGAAATCTGTCCTTGGTCTGATGAGTCCAAATTTGAGATTTTAGGTTCCAACCGCCGTGTCTTTGTGAGACGCAGAGTAGCTGAACCGATGATCTCAGCATGTGTGGTTCCCACTGTGAAGCATGGAGGAGGCGGTGTGATGGTTTGGGGTGCTTTACTTTTCTATATGTGTTATTGCATAGTTTCGATGTCTTCTCTATTATTCTACAATGTAGAAAATAGTACAAATAAGGAAAAACCCTGGAATGAGTAGTTATGTCCAAACTTTTGACTGATACTGTGTGTATGTGTATATACTGTACACTACCATTCAAAAGTTTAGGTCACTTAGAAATGTCCCCGTTTGTGAAAGAAAAGCGCATTTTTGTCCATTAAAATAACATAATATTTATCAGAAATACAGTGTAGACATTGTTAATGTTGTAAATGACTATTGTAGCTGGAAACGGGAGATCTACATAGGCATACAGAGGCCCATTATCAGCAACCATCACTCTTGTGTTCCAATGGCACGTTGTGTTAGCTAATACAACTTTATAATTTTGAAAGGCTAATTGATCATTAGAAAACCCTTTTGCAATTAGGTTAGCACAGCTGAAAACTGCTGTTCGGATTAAAGAAGCAATGAAACTGGCCTTTTTTAGATTAGTTGAGTATCTGGAGCATCAGCATTTGTGGGTTCGATTACAGGCTCAAAATGGCCAGAAACAAATAACTTTCTTCTGAAACTCAATCTATTCTTGTTCTGAGAAATGAAGGCTATTCCATGTGAGAAATTGCCAAGAAACTGAAGATCTCGACCAACGCTGTGTACTACTCCCTTCACAGAATAGCGCAAACTGGCTCTAACTCGAAAAGAAAGAGGTGTGAGAGGCCCCGGTGCACAACTGAGGAAGAGGACAAGTAAATTAAAGTGACTAGTCCTCAACTGGCAGCTTCATTAAATAGTACCCGCAAAACTCCAGTCTCAACGTCAACAGTGAAGGGGCGACTCCGGGATGCTGGCCTTCTAGACAGAGTTCCTCTGTCCAGTGTCTGTTCTTTTTGCCCATCTTAATCTTTTCTTTTTATTGGCCAGTCTGAGATATGGCTTTTTCTTT